>NW_017026521.1:0-212 GCF_001483705.2 Eufriesea mexicana | reverse complement strand
GTGGCTTTCTGCGTGCTACTTGGATCGACTATGCTCTCGTCGACTCTGGGGAGGCCTGCAATATTGGTCTCGGCACGTTACGTTGAGATATGTTACGTTCGGTTGGGACAGGTTTGGATAAGTTTGGTTAGGGTAGTGTTTACTTTTGTCCTGGCCACTGGAATTCGATGGATTTCTGCGCTCCACTGTGCTCTTGTATATTCTGCTTCGCT
>NW_017026520.1:0-212 GCF_001483705.2 Eufriesea mexicana | reverse complement strand
AGCATTTAGATGGATATATGCTTTCTACTGTGCTCTAACATCCTCTGCTTGGCTCTGGCGAATCCAGAAATCGTGGTCTCAGAACGTTATGCTGTGTTAGGTTACGTGCGGCTATGTTGGGTTAGGATATGTTTGGTAAGGGTAGCTTTAACGTTTGTGCTGCACACTGCTATTCGGTGGAATTCTGCGCTCTACTGCGAACTAATGTTCGC
>NW_017026519.1:0-212 GCF_001483705.2 Eufriesea mexicana | reverse complement strand
CCAATAGAATTTATCCGCCTTACTTATTCGAGGAAGTTTGTTCACCGCGATATTAGTCGGAAATGTTAATAGAATTCATCATTCCATTCAGATTCTATCGCATTGCAATGGCCACAGCTCGCCAAAAGATCTTTCCTACTTATTTATGCAAGACAGCTTGCTCACAACGATATTAGTCGGAAATGTCAATATAATTACTATGTCCGGTCAGT
>NW_017026518.1:0-212 GCF_001483705.2 Eufriesea mexicana | reverse complement strand
CGTAAACAAGCTCCATCTTTACCGGCCATATTGAATATTATAATACCCCAATAATAATATATTAAATATTACAATATCTCACTTTTTAATGGAGACCACATCAATTTGTAATACAATGTAGGTGTATTGTAATACAATGTGAGTTGTACGTATAATGAACATGATAAAAATGGCCAAATGACAATATTATGAAAAGATTAAGAGGTTTAATT
>NW_017026517.1:0-212 GCF_001483705.2 Eufriesea mexicana | reverse complement strand
AGGTCTAGTAATATCTGCTTTGCTCTGTGGAGGCCGGAAATTGCGGCCGCGGCGCGTTATGTTGAGTCAGGTTACGTTTGCTTGTGTTACGTTTGGTTAGGTTAGTTTAGGTTAACTACGACTGTTGTGCTACACACTGGCATTCTATGGAACTCTGCGTCCTGCTGAGCGCTATCACAATCTGCTTGTGTCTGTGGTCGCCAGGAAAAGCG
>NW_017026516.1:0-212 GCF_001483705.2 Eufriesea mexicana | reverse complement strand
TTGTGAGGTAGCAATAAGGTATTTAATTTATTGAATTAATATTTTGGTAGATTAAGATGATATATTATTTTGGCTACTATTGATAAAGGGTCAGTGGAGCCCTGAAGGTTCAATAATTAATTTTTGGTTCCAGAGAAAATATTTGTATCGAATATTTATAAATTGATTTATGAAGATATATATTTTTGTGAGGTAGAAACAATCCATTTTGG
>NW_017026515.1:0-212 GCF_001483705.2 Eufriesea mexicana | reverse complement strand
TGCCACCCTATCCAAACCTATCCTAAACCAACCTAAGCGAGCGTAACGTGGCTGAAGAGAACGTTGAGAGACCACTATTGCTGTCCTACTCAGGGACAAGCCATAAATGTTAGAGCCCTGTTGGGCGCAGAAATCCTCCTTATAGCAAACAATAGCACTAAAGTCAAAGTTATACTTTGCAAATCTAACCAATCGTAACATAACCAAGCGTA
>NW_017026514.1:0-212 GCF_001483705.2 Eufriesea mexicana | reverse complement strand
GATATATGGATGTATGAATATATGTATGGATGTACGTATGTATGAACGTATGGATGTATATGTTTACGGATGTATGGATTCATAGATGTACGGTTGTGTGGATGTATGAATTTATCGATGGGTGGATGTATGTATCGAAAGATGTATGAAAAGGAGGATGTATGGATGGATATATGTATGGATGAACGGTTGTGTGGATGGATGGATGTATG
>NW_017026513.1:0-212 GCF_001483705.2 Eufriesea mexicana | reverse complement strand
ATAGCACGTCAATAGGGTCTGCCCTACCTATATATGCGAGAATGTCATCTCACCACGATATTAGCTAAAAATGTAAATAAAATTGAATTTTCCAAACACACTCTATACCATTGCAATGGCTATAGCAGGCCAGTAGAATATTTCCTCCCTATTTATGCAAGAAGGGCAGCTCACCACAATATTAGTGGAAAATGTCAATAAAATTGTATTCT
>NW_017026512.1:0-212 GCF_001483705.2 Eufriesea mexicana | reverse complement strand
AGCGGAAGAAGAAATGTATATTATGTCAAGAAACATAAAAGAGGCAGCATATGTATTGAGAGAGAAATATGTGCGGCATCGACATGGAAATATGAAGATCATTGAAGAGATGGAGATTGAACAATTGGTAATAGTTATGAAAGTTAAATATCAATTGAATATAGAGAGTAAACTTTGCATTAAAACTAAAACGTGTAGAAATATCTACAGGA
>NW_017026511.1:0-212 GCF_001483705.2 Eufriesea mexicana | reverse complement strand
CTATTCGGTGGATTTCTGCGCTCTATTGTGCTCTAGTACGTTCTGCTTGGCTCTGGGAGGGCTTCAATCACGGTCTCGGCACGTTAGGTTGAGTTAGGTAACGTTTGGATACCTTACGATAGGTTGGGTTAGGAGTGGGTAGCTTTAACTTTAGTGCTGTAGCCTGCTATTAGGTGGATTTCTGCGCCCTATAGCGCTCTAGCACTATCAGC
>NW_017026510.1:0-212 GCF_001483705.2 Eufriesea mexicana | reverse complement strand
CCAGATTCTATAGCATTGCAATGGTTATAGCTTGCCAATATAAACTTTCCTCCTTGTTTATGTAAGAAAGTTAGCTCATCAGGATATTAGTCGAAAATGTCAATAAATTTGAAATTTCCAGCCCGATTCTACTGCATTGCATTGTCCCTAGCACGCCAATAGAATTTTTCCACCTTATTTATGCGAGAAAGTTAACTCACCACGATAATAGA
>NW_017026509.1:0-212 GCF_001483705.2 Eufriesea mexicana | reverse complement strand
GCCCAGAGCCAAGCAGGACATACTAGAGCACTGTGGATCGCAGAAGTCCACCGCATTACAGTGCACAGGACCGAAGTCAAAGATATCCTAACATAACCAAACGCAGGATAACTCAACAGAATGTGCCGATACCATCATTGCCGTCTTTGCCAGAGCCAAGCTGCACATATTACAGCACAGTAGAGTGCAGCAAGCTGCCGAATGCCAGTGTA
>NW_017026508.1:0-212 GCF_001483705.2 Eufriesea mexicana | reverse complement strand
ACTGCGATTTTACGGATTTCCACGTCCTACTCTCGCCTGATATGTTCTGGATGGCCCTGGGGGGGCAGAAATGGGGGCCGCGGTGTGTTAGGTTGAGCTAGATTACGTTCGGTTTGCTTACGTTAGCATGTGAGATGTTTGGACATCATTGACTTTTCCGCTATAAATTGCGACACTATGGACTTCTGCGCCCTACTTTCGTCCGATATGTT
>NW_017026507.1:0-212 GCF_001483705.2 Eufriesea mexicana | reverse complement strand
GATTTCTGTTATCCACTGTGCTCTACTGCATTCTGGTTGTTTCTGTGGTGGCCAGGAGCAGCGGTCTCGGCACGTTATTTTGAGATATGCTGTGTTTGGTCAGGATAGATTAGGTCAGGGTAGGTTATGGTGTCTACGGCTTTTGTGCTATTCACTGCAATGCGGTGGATTTCTGCGCTCTAGTCTGCTCTAGTATGTTCCGCTTGTCTCTG
>NW_017026506.1:0-212 GCF_001483705.2 Eufriesea mexicana | reverse complement strand
TCAAATGCAAAATTTATAAACCAAAATTTAAAAACGGTCACCTAAATCGTAACAAAGCCAAGGGACCGTGAACCCGTGAGAAGGGGATGATTCTGGCAGCAGTTGACTACTATGGTGGTCATCAGTGACCTGCACTTGTCTCCTCAGTGGGACCATGGTGATACTAATTTTTTAAATTTATATTTCTTTCGTTCTAACCAACTTTTGAATAT
>NW_017026505.1:0-212 GCF_001483705.2 Eufriesea mexicana | reverse complement strand
AGTCTCGTCACGATATGTTCAGTTAGGGTACGTTTGGTCATGTTACGTTTGGTTAGGTTAGGAAAGAGTAACTTTGACTTTTGTGCCTTACACTGCTATTCGGTGGGTCTCTGTTCTCCACTCAGCTCTAATATGCTCTGCCTGGCTCAGCGGACGCCGGAAATACTGGTGTCGGCACGTTAGGTCGATCCATGCTACGTTCGAACGGGTTA
>NW_017026504.1:0-212 GCF_001483705.2 Eufriesea mexicana | reverse complement strand
CCTACATTGCTCTAATATTTTAAGCTGGTCTCTTGGAAGGACAACAATACTGGTCTCGGCACGTTACGTTGATTCTGGTTACGTCCGGTTAGGTGCGGCTCGGCTAAGGTTTGTTAGGATAGCTTCAAATTTTGTGCTGTACACTGCAGTTCCGTGGATATCTGCCCTCTACTGTGCTCTAGTATATCCTGCTTTGCCCTGGGGTGGGCAGC
>NW_017026503.1:0-212 GCF_001483705.2 Eufriesea mexicana | reverse complement strand
GTAAGTTACCTCACCATGATATTAGTCGTAGATGTCAATAAAATTGAACTTTCGAAGCAGATTCTACAGCTTTGCAATGGCTATAGCACGCCAATAGTATCTTTCATCCTTATTTATAGAAGAAAGTAACATCACCACGATATTAGTCTAAAATGTCAATGAAATTGAGTTTTCGAGACAGGTGCTTTAGCATTGCCATGATGATAGCAGAC
>NW_017026502.1:0-212 GCF_001483705.2 Eufriesea mexicana | reverse complement strand
AGTTCAATTTTATTGACACATTTTCCTTATATCGTGGTGAGATAACTTTACTCCAAAAATAACGAGGAATGATGCAATTGGCGTGCTATAGCCTTTTCAATGCAAGAGAATCTGTCTGGAAAAATCAATTTTATTGACATTTTTGACTAATATCGTATTGAGCTAACTTTCTTGCATAAATAATGAGGAAAGATACTTTTGGCGTGCTATAG
>NW_017026501.1:0-212 GCF_001483705.2 Eufriesea mexicana | reverse complement strand
AGGCCATCAAGATTTGTCGCGGCTGGTTATATTCAGTTAGGCTATGTGTGGTTATGTCCTTTTGTGTTGGGTTAGGCTCGGGTAGCGTAGACCTTTCTGATATGCACTGCGATCATATGGATTTCTGCCATCTACTCTCCAATAGAATGTTCTGCCTGGCTCTGCGGATGCCAGCAACCGTGGTCGCCGCACGTCAGGTTGTGGTAAGTGAC
>NW_017026500.1:0-212 GCF_001483705.2 Eufriesea mexicana | reverse complement strand
CAACGGCAAGTAGAGACATCCACGTGCCAGAAAATAGGTCTATTCAAAATCTATGACATGTTGCAGCTTGGTGAACAGACCGCCTATCGCCGTCAATACAATGGTAAGTACAGTCATCTTCTTGTCAGAGAATAGGTCTATTCAAAATTTATAATCCCTTATAGCTTGGTGTGTAGATCGCCTACCGCCATCAATCCAATGGCAAGTACAGA
>NW_017026499.1:0-212 GCF_001483705.2 Eufriesea mexicana | reverse complement strand
CCATTGCAATGCTATAGAATCAGGCAGGAAAATTCAATTTTATTGACATTTTCGACTAATATCATGGTGAAGATACTTTATTGCATAAATAAGGAGGACAGATTCTATTGGCGTGCTACAGCCATTTCAATGCTATAGACGCAGGCTGCAAAATTCAATTTTATAGGCATTTTCCGCTAATATCGTGGTGAGCTAATTTTCTTGCATAAATA
>NW_017026498.1:0-212 GCF_001483705.2 Eufriesea mexicana | reverse complement strand
CTCTGCTATTTCTGCTTGTCTCTGGCGAGGTCAGCAACAGTGGTCTCGGCACGTCTGGTTGAGTTATGATACGGTCGGTTATGTAACGTTTGGTTACGTTAGGAAGGGATAGCGTCGGCTTTTGCACTAGACACTGTTGTTCGCTGGTCTTCTGCTTTCTACTGTTCCCTAATACGTTCTGCTTGGCCCTGGTGAGCCCAGCACTAGCGGTC
>NW_017026497.1:0-212 GCF_001483705.2 Eufriesea mexicana | reverse complement strand
ATGTTTGGTTAGTGTAGATTTGACTTTCGTGCTAAACACTACTTTTAGGAGGATTCCTGCGATCTACTCTGCTCTACTGTAATCTGCGTGGCTCCGGCTAGGTCAGGAGCAGTGGTCGAGGTACGTCATGTTGGGCTATTCTGCGTCTGGTTATGATAGGTTAGGTCAGGTTTGGATAGGATGCCTACGGCTCTTGTACTATTCACAGCAAT
>NW_017026496.1:0-212 GCF_001483705.2 Eufriesea mexicana | reverse complement strand
GTAACATAAGCAATCGTAGCTTAATATAAACTGCTGCGCCGAGACCACGATCAATGGCCTACCGAGAGCCAAGCAGAGCATACTAGAGCATATTAGAGCGCAGGAATCCGCCAAATGGCAGCGAATAGCAGAAATGTCAAGGATACCCAAACCTTACCTGACTTAACCTGACATAGCCAAACGTAGACTAGCTAAACCTAACGAGCCGACAC
>NW_017026495.1:0-212 GCF_001483705.2 Eufriesea mexicana | reverse complement strand
TCGTGGTGAGCTAACTTTCTTGCAGTAAATATCGAGGAAAGTTTCTATTACCGTGCTATAGCCGTTGCATTGCTACAGTATCTGGCTGGAAAATTCAATTTTATTGCCATTTTCGACAAATATCGTTGTGAGCTAACTTTCTTGCAGTTAATATCGAGGAAAGTTTCTATTACCGTGCTATAGCCATTGCATTGCTACAGTATCTGGCTGGA
>NW_017026494.1:0-212 GCF_001483705.2 Eufriesea mexicana | reverse complement strand
GTATAGCACAGAAGTCGAAGGTATCCTAATCAAACATTAACCAACACAAAATAACGTACCAGAACACTATTGCTCGACACCCCAGGGTCGAGCAGAGTATAGTAAGACAATGTTGAGTGCATAAATCCACGTAATATCAGTGCAAAGCGAGAGAAGTCAAAGAAATCCTAACTACGCCTTCCTAACCTACCCCAACGAACCGTAACATAACT
>NW_017026493.1:0-212 GCF_001483705.2 Eufriesea mexicana | reverse complement strand
GTTGTGTCACGTGTGGTTACGTTAGGATAGGGAACATTCGACTATTGTGCTATGCACTGCGATACAATGGACTTCTGCGCTCTACCCTCCTCTAATACGTTCTACTTAGCTATGGGGAGGGGGAGTTATATAGGTCCCGGTGCGTCATTATGAGTTAGGTTATGCTTGGTTACGTTACGTTTGGTCAGGGTAGGAGAGGATAGCTTTGGCTT
>NW_017026492.1:0-212 GCF_001483705.2 Eufriesea mexicana | reverse complement strand
TGCGCCACCTTTGCAGGCCCCCAGGGCTAAGCAGACCATATTAGAGCCATGTAGAGCGTAGGAGTCCATCGAGAAGCAGTATATGACATAACTTAAAGCTATCCCATCCTAACATAACAGAGCGTAACATAACCATACGTAACCAGACGCACCTAACGTTCCCAGAGCGCAGTTGCTGGTCTCCCGAGAGCCAAGCAGAATATACTAGAACT
>NW_017026491.1:0-212 GCF_001483705.2 Eufriesea mexicana | reverse complement strand
TCAAAGGAAGTATATACATGGGAGTATCACTTGGTCATATAATCACAGATCAATTATTAGTCAATCTTTTAGTTGTACTTTACTCCTAGTCTCAGTTAGCTCGTAAAATAAATGTAGGGATACTTTTGATTGGTAAATATAAGGAACAGGAGATGTTACTTTATTGCAATATATATTTATTACGAACTAGAAGAGACTTAGGAGTAGGGTCT
>NW_017026490.1:0-212 GCF_001483705.2 Eufriesea mexicana | reverse complement strand
TCTGCTTGGCCCCGGCGAGGCCTGCAATAGTGGTCGCGAGAAGTTATGTTGAGTTAGGCTACATCTGGCTATGTTGCGTGTGTTTGGGTTATCTTCTGGTATTCCTGCCTTTTCTGCTATACACTGCGGTTCTATGGATTTCTGAGCATTACTCTACCCTAGGGTGTTCCCTTCGGCCGCGGAAGTGCAACAATATTGTTTGCAGCATGTTA
>NW_017026489.1:0-212 GCF_001483705.2 Eufriesea mexicana | reverse complement strand
TCATTGCAGTGGCTATAGCGCGCCAATGGAATCCTTCCTCCATATTTATGCAAGAAAGGTATCGCACCTAGATATTAGTCGAAAATGTCAATAAAAGTGAATTTACCGTCCAGATTCGATATCATTGCAATGGCTATATCACGCCAATAGAATCTTTCCTCATTATTCACGCAAGAAAGTAAGCTCATCGCGATATTAGTCGAAAATGTCGA
>NW_017026488.1:0-212 GCF_001483705.2 Eufriesea mexicana | reverse complement strand
GTGCTATAGCCATTACAACGCGGTAGCATCTGGCACGAAAATTCAATTTCATTGACATTTTCGTCTAATATCGTGTTGAGCTAACATTCTTGCATATATAAGGAGGTGGAATTCTATTTGCGTGTTATAGCCATTGCAATTCTATAGAATCTGTCTGGAAAATTCAACTTTATTGACGTTTTCGACTCATACCGCGGAGAGGTATCTTTCTT
>NW_017026487.1:0-212 GCF_001483705.2 Eufriesea mexicana | reverse complement strand
AATCATTAACACGTTCGTTGCCGCGTCACCGATATCTAGGCGATGGGTATGCTTCCGTGGGTGGCCCTCATCCAAATATAGGTGACGCTTTTCTTTTTCAAGTTAAATAGAATTTTCAGTTGAATTTTTAAAAGGAATTTAATGGAATGAGCACTGAAATATAAATATAGGATATACAACATAAAAATATGAAAAATATACATATTATACTA
>NW_017026486.1:0-212 GCF_001483705.2 Eufriesea mexicana | reverse complement strand
GTTAACTTACTTCGTCTTTCATTATATTGGATGGGGTAAAAAGAAATTCATTATTTTTGCATTCAATTTCGTGCAAAAATAATGGATTTCTTTTTACATCACCTAATATATGTAGAAATGTTGGATAAGCAACAGAATAAGTAGCAATGTAAATATAGAAATGATTTATCCTAAACTAAAACTTATTCTAAGCGCTAATGACAGGAAGTGGA
>NW_017026485.1:0-212 GCF_001483705.2 Eufriesea mexicana | reverse complement strand
CAAACAAGGCCGAACCTAACCTAACCAAACGTAGCCAACCTCAACATAACGTGTCGAGACCACCATTGCTTGCCTCCCCACGTCCAACCAGAACATATTAGAGCACAGTAGAGCGCAAAGGTCCGCCGAATAGCAGCGTACAACGCATTGGACTGAGTTATTATCTCCTATCTTAACTAATAGTAATATAACCAAACGCAACCTAACCCTGC
>NW_017026484.1:0-212 GCF_001483705.2 Eufriesea mexicana | reverse complement strand
GATAGGATAGCTCTCACTTTGGCGCCACTCCCTGATTTTTGTTGGATTTCTCCGCTCCACTACGCTCTGACATGTTCTTCCTTGCTCTGGGGACGCCAGGAATAGTGCTCGTGGCTCGTTAGGTTGGGATCTATTGCGTTTGGTTATGTAAGGCTTGGCTAGGGTAGGAAGGGATAGTTTCCACTTTTGTGCTATACACTGCTATCCGGTAG
>NW_017026483.1:0-212 GCF_001483705.2 Eufriesea mexicana | reverse complement strand
AGCTGAATACACTAGGGCGCTGTAGAGCACGGAATTCCGCCAAATTGCAGTGTACAGCACCAACATCAAAGATGCACCTCCTTACCTAGCAGATCGTAACATAACCGAACGAAACAGAGCAAAACATTACGTGCCGCGGCCATGATTGAAGGCCTCCCAGAGTCAAGCCGAAAATATGCCGGATGGTAGGATTCAGAAATCCATAGGATCGC
>NW_017026482.1:0-212 GCF_001483705.2 Eufriesea mexicana | reverse complement strand
TGCCCAGAGCCAAGCAGAAGACATCACAGCCCAGTAGAGCGCAGTAATCGGTGTATAGCAGTACATAGCACAGATGTCTATACTACCATATCCTAGCATCGCCAAGAGTAACATGATCGCACGTGCCATAGCTCAACCGAACGTGCGGGGACAAATATTGCTGGCCTCCCCAGAGCCAAGCAGAATACACTAGAGCACAGCAGAGCGCAGAT
>NW_017026481.1:0-212 GCF_001483705.2 Eufriesea mexicana | reverse complement strand
ATAGTATTGCAACGGCTATACAACGCCAAAATTATCTTTCCTCCTTATTTATGCAATGAGGAATGCTCACCGCGACATTATTCGAAAATGTCAATAAAATTGTATTTTCCATCCAGATTCTAGAGCACTGCAACGGGTAGAGCACGCCAATAGAAACTTTCCTCCTTATTTATGCAAAAAAGTTAGCTCACCCCGATATTTGACGACAATGT
>NW_017026480.1:0-212 GCF_001483705.2 Eufriesea mexicana | reverse complement strand
ATGTCGTAGAATCTGGCTGGAAAATTCAATCTTAT
Source organism: Eufriesea mexicana (assembly GCF_001483705.2). Lineage (NCBI taxonomy): Eukaryota > Metazoa > Arthropoda > Insecta > Hymenoptera > Apidae > Eufriesea > Eufriesea mexicana. Next base: position 177 of record NW_017026480.1, on the reverse strand, counting down.
TGACATTTTTGTCTAATATCGTGGAAAGATAACTTTCTTGCATAAACAAGGTGGAACATATCTATTGGCGTGCTATAGCCGTTTCGATACAATAGAATCAGGATGGAAAATTCGATTTTATTGACAGTTTCGACTAATATCGTGGTGAGCTAGCTTTCTTGCATAAATAAGGAGGAG
>NW_017026479.1:0-212 GCF_001483705.2 Eufriesea mexicana | reverse complement strand
TTTTAGATTCTGATTAGACTCATTCTCAGGCTAGTACATGGCTGTACTTGCCATTGGATTGAGCGTGATATGCGACCTATTCGCCAAGCTATAGCAGATTATATATTTTGATTAGACCAAATCTCTGGCAAGTTGATGGATGTAATTGACATTGGAATGAAGACGTTAAGCGATCTATTCACCATGCTATAACAGGTTTGTATTTCGAATCG
>NW_017026478.1:0-212 GCF_001483705.2 Eufriesea mexicana | reverse complement strand
GTATAGGCTTCGGTAGATTTGACTTTTCTGATATACAGTGCGAATACATGGATTTCTGCCCTCTACTCTCGAGTAGTGTGTCCGCTGAAATCCGGAAATGGCAAAAATAGTGGTCGCGGCACGTTATGTTGTGATATCTTAGGCTTGGCTATATTACGTTTGGTTAGGTTAGGAGAGGGTAGCTACGACCTTAATGATGTAGTCTGCTATTT
>NW_017026477.1:0-212 GCF_001483705.2 Eufriesea mexicana | reverse complement strand
AAAACTTTGAAACCGACTTTCATATTCACGAAAATCCAACTTTCGAACATATTTAGATTGCTTCATCGATATTTTCTGTTTCATGTTCCCTTTTTAATACGGGAAAGTAATGAAATTTTTTAGTTTTTATGTCAGTTTCAAATAATATCAATTTTGAAGTAAAACTCTCCTATTCCTCATACATTTTCAGAATTGTGTGGTTATTTCCTTGG
>NW_017026476.1:0-212 GCF_001483705.2 Eufriesea mexicana | reverse complement strand
GCAATGGCTATAGCATGCCAATAGAATCGTTCCTCCTTATTTGTTCAGCAAAATTAGATCACCACGATATTAGTCGAAAATGAAAATGAAAATGAATTTTCGAGTAAGATTCTGTATCACTGCAATGGCTATAGCACGCAAGTAGAATCTTTCCTCCTTATTTAGGCTACAAAATTAGCTCACCACGATATTAGTCGAAAATGTCAATAAAA
>NW_017026475.1:0-212 GCF_001483705.2 Eufriesea mexicana | reverse complement strand
CTTTCTCGCAAGTCCTCGGTAAAGCCTCGACCTCCCTTATATAGAAGTTTTCTGTGCTACCCAGGTATTCCTGGTCTAAGGCAAGGCCTGGCTAGGGTAGCCTTTTACTAATGAGTCTGCTAGCAGGCCCGGGATGAAACCGCAGCATTCCCCTTCCTTTTCCCGTCGTCCTTCTATCTGCCACACCCTATCGATAGCAACAACAATCACCG
>NW_017026474.1:0-212 GCF_001483705.2 Eufriesea mexicana | reverse complement strand
TCCACGATATTAGTCAAAAATGTCAATAAGATTGAATTTTCCAGCCAGTTTCAACAACATTGCAATCCCAATAGCACTCCAAAAGGATCCTTCCTCCTTACTTGTGCATGGAAGTCATTTCACCACGATCTTAGTCGAAAATGACAATGAAATTGAATTTTCCAGGATGATTCTATAGCATTGCAATGTTTATATCACACCAGTAGAATCTC
>NW_017026473.1:0-212 GCF_001483705.2 Eufriesea mexicana | reverse complement strand
TTTCGATTAACTTTTAACACGATTTGTGGACACAATGATTGGCTACAGAAAGATGTACATTATGATTGACACATTGGCACTTACGTGGACAGCGTATGACTAGTTTATGCTACATTCAAGTTCTAGGTAAGATGAGAACAGAGGTAAAAGGACTAGAAAAGTGTAGATAGAAATGGACACCAAAATTAAAACGTTTTGTAACAGTTAACACA
>NW_017026472.1:0-212 GCF_001483705.2 Eufriesea mexicana | reverse complement strand
GGAAAGTTCAATTTTATTGACATTTTCGACTAATATCGTGGTGAGCTAACTTCCTTGCATATGAAAGGAGGAAAGATGCTTTTTGAGTGCTATAGCCATCCCAATGATATAGATTATGGCTGGAAAATACAATTTTGTTGACATTTTCTACTTATATCGTGGTGAGATAACTTCCTTGCGTATGTAAGGAGGAAAGATGCTTTTTGAGTGCT
>NW_017026471.1:0-212 GCF_001483705.2 Eufriesea mexicana | reverse complement strand
GCGTGCTATTGCCATTTCAATGCCAAAGAATCTGGTTGGAAAAATCAATTTTATTGACATTTACGTCTAATATGACGGTGAGCTAGCTTTCTTCCATAAATCAGGAGGAAGGATTCTGTTGGCGTGTTATTGCCATAGCAATGCTATATTATCTGGATGGAAAATTCAATTTTATTAACATTTTCGGCTCATAACGTGGTGAGTTAACTATC
>NW_017026470.1:0-212 GCF_001483705.2 Eufriesea mexicana | reverse complement strand
GATTTGACTTTTGTGGCGCACACCGCTATTCGGGGTATTTCAGCGTTCTAAATTGCTCTGCTATGCTCTGCTTAGCTATCGCGAGACCAGAAGTGGTGGCCTTGGCACGTCAGATTTGTAACGTTACGTCCGCTTATGTTACGTTTTGATCCGCTGGTACAGGATAGCACTGACTTTTCTGCAATACACTGCGATTCGGTGGATTTCTGCGC
>NW_017026469.1:0-212 GCF_001483705.2 Eufriesea mexicana | reverse complement strand
GACAGGTGAGGTAATTTAGGGTAAGTGTAACCATGACGGTTGTGCTATTCGCTGATATTGGTGACTTCCTGCACCATACTCTGCTCCAGTTTATTCTGCTTGGCTCTGGGGATACCAGTGACAGTGGTCCCTGGATGTAAGTTTAAGTCAGGTTATGTTCGGCTTTATTAAGTTTGGATAGGATAGCATAGGGTAGCTTCGGCTTTTGTGCG
>NW_017026468.1:0-212 GCF_001483705.2 Eufriesea mexicana | reverse complement strand
CGTCACGTGTGGGTGAACTCCAGCCTCGTCAGTGTCGAACTTTCGATCGATTTGCTATGGATGGGGTTGTCGCGATACTAAATAAAGCAGCGGGGATTTCAGGAGAGAGTAATGGTGCAATTTCGGAGGAATAGTCGGAAGAAGGAGCGGAGAACTATTTGGTCTCTGAGGAATTTAAGCTTAGCGATGAGATCCTTGGACTGTGGAAGTTG
>NW_017026467.1:0-212 GCF_001483705.2 Eufriesea mexicana | reverse complement strand
TGGCTATGTTGTGTTAGCACATGTTTTGTTAGGATATCAATAACTTTTTTACTGTACACTGCTATTCCGTGAAATACTGAGATCTACTGTGCTCTAGTATATTCTGCTTGGCTCGGGGGAGGTCAGCAATAGTGGTCTAGGCATGTTATGTGGAGTTAGGTTACGTTTGGATATTTTACGTTTGGTTACGCTAGGTTTGGGTAGCCTTGACT
>NW_017026466.1:0-212 GCF_001483705.2 Eufriesea mexicana | reverse complement strand
TAGCGCGACAGTAGTACCTTTCCTCCTTATATATCCAAGAAAGTTAGGTCACCACAATATTAGTCGAAAATGTCTATAAAATTTTATTTTCCAGCCATGTTGAATAGCATTACCATGGCTATAGCACGCCAGTAGTATATTTCACCCTAATTTATGCAAGAAAGTTAGCTGACAACAATATTAGTCGAAAATGTCAATAAAATTGAATTTTC
>NW_017026465.1:0-212 GCF_001483705.2 Eufriesea mexicana | reverse complement strand
GAGAATAGGTCTATTCAAAATCTATAAACTGCTATAGGTTGGTTAATAGATCGCATAACGCCTACAATCTAATGGCAGGTACGGCCATCTGCTTGTCAGAGAATAGGCCTATGCAAATATATAATCAGTTATAGCTTGGTGAATAGGTTGCACAACGCTTTTAATCCAATTGCAAGTACAGCCATCTACTTGCCAGAGAATAGGTCTATTCA
>NW_017026464.1:0-212 GCF_001483705.2 Eufriesea mexicana | reverse complement strand
TGTTTGTATAGGTTAAGCTAGGGTTGCTATGACTTTTGCGCTATACATTGCTTTTCGGCCGATGTATGCACTCTACTGCACTCTAATAAGTTCAGCTTCGCTTTCGGAGGGCCAGCATTACAATATCTTTCTCGGCAGATTATTTTCAGTTACGTTACGTTCGGTTAGGCTAGGTTAGTTCGGATCAGGTTAGGATGGCTTTGACTTTTCTG
>NW_017026463.1:0-212 GCF_001483705.2 Eufriesea mexicana | reverse complement strand
CCAAGCTATAACAGATTATAGATTTTGAATAGACCTTTTCTCAGGCAAGTAGATGGCTGTACTAACCATTGGTTGAAGACGTTAGGCGACAGATTCTCCAAGCTATATCAGGTTATAGACTTTGAATAGACGTATTTTCTGGCAAGTATAGGTCTGTACTTGCCATTGGATTGAAGGCGTTGGGCGACGTATTCACTATGCTATAACAGATT
>NW_017026462.1:0-212 GCF_001483705.2 Eufriesea mexicana | reverse complement strand
CTATTCTCTGGCAAGGAGATGGCTGTACTTGCCATTGGATTGAAGGCGCTAGGCGATCTAATCACCAAGCTACAACAGGTTATATACTTTGAATAGACCTTTCCTACGGCAAGTAGTACGATGTACTTGCCATTGGATTGAAGGCGTTAGGCGATATATTCACCAAGCCATAACAGACTATAGATTTTGAATAGACTTATTCCCTGGCAAGA
>NW_017026461.1:0-212 GCF_001483705.2 Eufriesea mexicana | reverse complement strand
ATTGCAGTCTACAGCACAAAAGACAAAGATATATTAACCTAACCTATCCGAACATAGCATAACGTAACGTGCTGAGACCATTATTGCTTACCTACACAGAGCCGAGTAGAGTATGACAGAGCGCCCAACTGCACCTAATGGCAGTGTGCAACACAAAAGTCAAAGCTAACCACTCCTAACCTGTCCAATCGTAAATAAACCAAACGTAGCAT
>NW_017026460.1:0-212 GCF_001483705.2 Eufriesea mexicana | reverse complement strand
CTTTCACACTTATTTATGCGAGACAGCCAGCTCACAACGATATTAGTCGAAAATGTCAATAAATTTGGATATTCCAGGCAGATACTATAGCATTGCAATGGCCATAGTACGCCAATAGAGTCACTCCTCCTTATCTAAGCAAGAAAGCTAGCTCACCATGGTATTAGTGGAAAATGTCTATAAAACTAATTTTCCTGACCAATTATATTGCA
>NW_017026459.1:0-212 GCF_001483705.2 Eufriesea mexicana | reverse complement strand
AACCACTGTATAACAGTCTATGCCAAAGGATCAAAGCTATCCGTGCTTAACACAAATGAGCGTGACCTAATAAAACGTGGCCTAGCATAACTTAACGTGCCGCGACCACAGCTGTTGGCCTACACAGGACTAGGCAGAGTATAGTAGAGCACACCAGAGCGTAAAAATCCACCGCTCTGCAATGTAGAGCACAAAAGCCGCAGATACTCTAA
>NW_017026458.1:0-212 GCF_001483705.2 Eufriesea mexicana | reverse complement strand
AATAGCAAAAATATCATGGATATCCTAACCATACGTCACATAACCAAACCAAACCAAACGAAGTCTAACTAAACCTAACGAGACGAGGCCAGTATTGTTGGCCTTCGCAGTGCCAAGTACAACATACCAGAGCACAGTAGAGCGCAGATATCGACCGAAAAGCAGCGTATACCACGAAAGTCAATGCTATGCAAGCCTAACCCAAACAAACG
>NW_017026457.1:0-212 GCF_001483705.2 Eufriesea mexicana | reverse complement strand
TTAATTATCGGGGAAAGTTATTATAAATATAAAAAGTTATGACTGTACCAAGTGCTTTGACACATAAATTTCAGATTTTTCAAAAAGTGGAGTTAATCGATTTGTGCAGTGAACGACTCATATATTGAATTTTGTCAATTGAGTTGGTAATACATAATGATAGCAATGATATTGAAATAATTATATATTTGATTTAATTGACTTTTCTCTTG
>NW_017026456.1:0-212 GCF_001483705.2 Eufriesea mexicana | reverse complement strand
ATCCAAGGGCTGTCTTAGGAGTTGGTGAGAGTTCTATACGAGTGTAGCGATCAAGTCTCACCCTCGCCAATAGATGGATTCCTACTTGAAGGAGATTCGAGAACTTTATCGCAAGTCCTCGATGAAGCCTGGATTCATTAATTTTCGAGTATTTGTGGGCAACTTTCACCGCTGCCCATTGTCTTCGTTGGAGTTCTAGGAAGACATCGCCG
>NW_017026455.1:0-212 GCF_001483705.2 Eufriesea mexicana | reverse complement strand
GGACAGCAATAGTCGCGGTACCATACGTTGTGTTAGAGTACGTTTGAATAGGCCATGCTATTTTACTATTGGCTAGGATGTCTTCGACTTTCGTCATATACACTATTATCTGGCGGGTTCCTGTGATTTACTGTGCTCTACCGCATTCAGCTTGGCTTTCTGGATTCCGGCAGCAGTGGTCGCGGCACGCTCTGTTGATCTACGCTATGTTT
>NW_017026454.1:0-212 GCF_001483705.2 Eufriesea mexicana | reverse complement strand
TCAATAAAATTGCATTTTCCGGTTGGATTCTATAGCATTGCGGTGGCTATGGCATGGCAATAGGATTTTTCCTCCTGATTTATGCAGTAAAATTTGCTCACAATGATATAAGTGGAAAATGCCATTAAAACTGAATTTTGCTGTCAAACTCTATAGTATTGCAATGGCTATAGCATGCCAATAGAATCATTCCTCCTTATTTATGCATCAGA
>NW_017026453.1:0-212 GCF_001483705.2 Eufriesea mexicana | reverse complement strand
AAAGTCGAAGATATCCTAACATAACGTCACCAAACCTAACCTAACCAAACGTAGCGTGTCTCAGCTGAGCGTGCCGCGACCACTGCTGCCGGACTCCACAGAGCCGAGCAGAATCCAGTAGGGTACAGTAGATCACAGGAACCCGCCGCATAATAGTGTATTGTACGGAAGTCGAAATCGTCCTAGAGAAACATAGCCTAACATGACATCAT
>NW_017026452.1:0-212 GCF_001483705.2 Eufriesea mexicana | reverse complement strand
GCAATGCTATAGAATCTGGCTGGAAAGTTCAATTTTATTGTCATTTTCGACTAATATCGTGGTCAGCTAGCTTCTTGGCATAAGTATGGTGAAAGGATGCTTTTGGCGTGCTATAGCCATTGAAATAATGCAGAATCTGGCCGGAAAATTCAATTTTATTGACATTTACGAATAATATGGTGGAAAGCTAACTTTGTTCCATAAATCAGGAG
>NW_017026451.1:0-212 GCF_001483705.2 Eufriesea mexicana | reverse complement strand
GGCGCCCTACTATGCACTAATATTTTCATCTTAGCTCTGGGAATAGTGGTCTCGACACGTTGTGTTTGGTCGGGATACGCTCGGTTAAGACGGGTTCAGCAAAGTTTGGTAGCATTACCGTCAACTTTTGTGTTGCACTTGGCTACCCCGAGGATTTCTGCGCTCTACAATGCTCTAGTATGTCCTGCTTCGCTCTGGGGTTGGCAGCAATG
>NW_017026450.1:0-212 GCF_001483705.2 Eufriesea mexicana | reverse complement strand
GAACAGCAATGCATAACCCAAAAGTAGAAGTAGCCTGTCCTAACCTGGCCAACGTAACTCACCCAAAAGTAACGTAACACCACCTAACATGACGGGAACACTATTGCCTGCACCCACAGGTACAAGCAGAATTTACTAGAGCACTGAAGTGCGCCGAAGTACATCGCATTGCAGTGGGCAGCAGAAAAGTCGTAAATATCGTAACACAGCTT
>NW_017026449.1:0-212 GCF_001483705.2 Eufriesea mexicana | reverse complement strand
GTACATGCCATTGGATTGAAGGCGTTAGGCGATCTATTCACCAAGCTATAACAGATTATAGATGTCGAATAGACCTTGTCTGTGGCAAGAAGATGGCTGTACTTGCCATTGGATAGGAGGCGATATGCGGACTATTCACCAAGCTATAGAATGTTATAGATTTTGAATAGGCCTACTCTCCGGCAAGTAGATGGCTGTGCGTGCCATTGGAT
>NW_017026448.1:0-212 GCF_001483705.2 Eufriesea mexicana | reverse complement strand
TTGTTAACATTTTCTACTAATATCGTGGTGAGGTAACTTTCTTGCTTAAATAAGTAGGGAAGACTCTATTGTCGTGCTATTCCCATTGTAGTGCTACAGAATCTGGCTGGAAAATCCAATTTTATTGACATTTTCGAATAATATCGTGTTGTGCTAACTTTCTTGCATAAGTGAGGAGGAAAGATTCTATTCGCGTGCTATGGCCATTGGAA
>NW_017026447.1:0-212 GCF_001483705.2 Eufriesea mexicana | reverse complement strand
ATAAATTTCATTCATCTACGATTAAAAAAGGCCTGTAAAATTTAAAATAGGCTGCAAATATCTGAAACTTGACACGTAGTCTTCAGCTTGGCATTGCTTTCCAAATAAAGTCTTTTGGAAAACGATGCCAATTTTCATCATCGTCCTACTGGCCGCCTTCTGTATTAAAATACGTTAATTTAAAATTCATGTCTTACAAAAAGAAAAATTTA
>NW_017026446.1:0-212 GCF_001483705.2 Eufriesea mexicana | reverse complement strand
ACAGCGCTCTGTTGGTGGATGTAGCAACTACCGTACTGGAGATTGCAAATATCACAACCTGTAACAAATGTATACATAGGTTATTCTAGAACTTCTGTCGAACTTCAATCATCAGGGAACAGATTAATCCAGCGGGTGCTGTACTGTGATGATGGCTGTACTCCGTACACTTTCGTCAATTTCAATGTCCCGTGACGTTACGGATCCCTCTT
>NW_017026445.1:0-212 GCF_001483705.2 Eufriesea mexicana | reverse complement strand
GCAGATACTATAGCATTGTAATGGCTATAGCACGGCAATAGTGTCCTTCCTCCTTATTTATGCAAGAAAGTTAGCTCACGACGATATTTGTCGAAAATGACAATAATATTGGATTTTCAATCCAGATACAATAGAATTGCAATGGCTACAGCTGGACAATAGAATCTTACCTCCATATTTATGCACGAAAGCTACCTCAACACGTTATTAGT
>NW_017026444.1:0-212 GCF_001483705.2 Eufriesea mexicana | reverse complement strand
ACTGCGGAGGCCCAGAATAGAAGTCGGGGCACGTTAGGTAGAGTTTGGTTATGTCTGAGTATGATACGATTGGATAGGTTAGGATTGGGTAGCTACGGCTTTTGTGCCCCACGGCTGTACGGCGGCTTTCGCCGCGCTGCTGTGCTCTTATATTTTCCGCATGGCTCTGGGGCGGTCAGCAATAGGGGTTTCGGCATATTAGGTTGTGCTAA
>NW_017026443.1:0-212 GCF_001483705.2 Eufriesea mexicana | reverse complement strand
GATTGCCTTGACTTTCGTGCTATACACTGCTATTCCCTGGATTTCTATGATCTGCTGTGCTCTTCTACATTCTGCTTGGCTCTCAGGAGGCCAGGGGCACAGGTCACGGTACGTTATTTTGAGTCATGCTACAGTCGTTGGGGTTAGCCTTGGTCAGGTTCGATTAGGATTTCTACGGCCTTTACGCTACTTACTGCATTGCGGCGGACTTC
>NW_017026442.1:0-212 GCF_001483705.2 Eufriesea mexicana | reverse complement strand
TAAGCTCATGTTATGTTACGTTTGGTTAGGGTGGCTTTGTCTTTCGTGTTATACACTGCTATTGGGTGGATTTCTGGGCTCTATTGTGCCCTAGTATGAACAACTTGGCTCTGGGGATGGCAACAATAGCGGTTTCGGTACGTTATTTAGAGTTATGTTACGCTTCGTTATGTTGCAGCAGGTTAGGCTAGGGGCGGATAGCTATGACTTTA
>NW_017026441.1:0-212 GCF_001483705.2 Eufriesea mexicana | reverse complement strand
ATGTATGGATGGATGTATGGATCAATGGATGTATGGATGGTTGTACGTATGGGTGGATGGATGAATGGAAGTGTGGGTGTATGGATGTGTGGGTGTATGAATGTATGTATGGATGGATGTATGGAAGGATATATGTATGGATCGATGGATATATGGATGTGTGGATGTATGAATGTATGTATGGATGGATGTATGGATGGATAGATGTATGG
>NW_017026440.1:0-212 GCF_001483705.2 Eufriesea mexicana | reverse complement strand
TATACACTGCGATTCTATGGATTTCTGTGCTCTACTCTCCACTAATATGTTCTGTTTGACTCTTGGCAGGCCAGAAGTGTTGGCCGAGGCACGTTATGTTGAGTCAACTTATGTTCGGTTAGGTTGGGTTGGGAAATGTTTGATCAGGGTACCTTTTACTTTTGTGCCGTACACTGCCAATCGGTGGATTTCTGCGCTCTATTATGCTCTAG
>NW_017026439.1:0-212 GCF_001483705.2 Eufriesea mexicana | reverse complement strand
ATCGTGGTGAGCTAACTTCCTTGCATAAGTAAGGAGGAAAGATGCTTTCTGTGTGCTATAGCCGTTGCAATGATATAGATTGTTTCTGGAAAACACATTTTCGTAGACATTTTCGACTAATAACGTGGTGAGCTAACTTTCATGCATAAACAACGAGGAAAGATCCTACTGGCGAGCTGTAGCCATTGCAATGCTTTAGAATGTGATTGGAA
>NW_017026438.1:0-212 GCF_001483705.2 Eufriesea mexicana | reverse complement strand
TAGCTTGGTGAATAGAACGCCTAGCGCCTTCAATCCAATGGCAAGTGCAGCCATCTACTTGCCTCAGAATAGATCTATTCAAAATCTGTAATCAGTTATAGCTTGGTGAATAGGTCGCCTAACGCCTTCAATTTAATGGCTAGTACAGTCATCTACTTGCCAGAGATTTGGTCTAATCAAAATCTATAATCTGTTATAGCTTGGCGAATAGG
>NW_017026437.1:0-212 GCF_001483705.2 Eufriesea mexicana | reverse complement strand
TCCTCCTTACTTATGTAAGAAAATTAGCTCACAGCGATATTAGTCGATAATGTCAATAAAATACATTTCTCCTGCCAGATTCTATAGCATTGCAATGCCTATAGCACGTCAATAGAATCTTTCCTCACCAAATTGCATTTTCCCGACTGATTCTGTAGCATTGCAATGGCTATAGCACGCCAAAGGGATCTTTCCTTCTTACCTATGTAAGG
>NW_017026436.1:0-212 GCF_001483705.2 Eufriesea mexicana | reverse complement strand
AGACACTATTGGAGTGATATAGCCATTGCAATGCTATAGAATCAGCCCCGAAAATTTAATTTTCTTGACATTTTCGACTAATATCGTGGTGAGGTGACATCCTTGCATAAATAATGAGGAAAGACTCTACTGGCGAGCAATAGCCAATTCAATGCTTTAGAATCTGGCTGGAAAATTTAATTTTATTGACACTTATGAATAATATCGTGGTG
>NW_017026435.1:0-212 GCF_001483705.2 Eufriesea mexicana | reverse complement strand
AGAACATAATCGTTTTCGTGATAATCACGATCGTTCTTAAGTACCGACTGGCCTGCGCGACGTGCGCCCGTGTACTCGATAATTCCATGCTTCATAAGTCATCGTCCGACTCAATGCCTAAGGGTCATTCTCAAAAGCAAATGCGAAGGCATACCATCTGCCAAGCTTGAGATGACATGGTTCTGGCAAACTGTGATGACAGAGGAGAGGAA
>NW_017026434.1:0-212 GCF_001483705.2 Eufriesea mexicana | reverse complement strand
GCTTGCCTCTGCGGAGGCCAGCATTAGTGGTCTCGGCACGTTAGGTCGTGTTGGTTTGCGTATATTTGTGATACGTTTGGGTAAGTTAGGATGGTGTAGCTTTGTCTATTGTGCTATGCACTGCTGTTCGGCGGATTTCTGAGATCTATTGTGCTCTAGTGTGCTCTGCTTGGCTCTGGGGATGTCAGCAATAGTGGTAGCTGCTCGTTAGA
>NW_017026433.1:0-212 GCF_001483705.2 Eufriesea mexicana | reverse complement strand
AATGAATGAATGCATGGTTGGATGATCGGATGCGTGGATGGGTGGATGGGTGTATGGATGAATCTATGGATGGATGGATGTATGGATGGATGGATGATTGGATGTATGTATGGGTGTTTGTATGAATGTATGTATGGACGTATTCATGAATCCAAGTACGGATGTATATATGGTTGTATGCATGGATATATGTATGGGTGTTTGTATGTATG
>NW_017026432.1:0-212 GCF_001483705.2 Eufriesea mexicana | reverse complement strand
CCGTGCTCCAAACTGCTATACTCCGACATCTGCGCTCTACTGCGTTCTAGTACCTTCTGCTTAACTCGGGGCGGACTGCACTGGTGATATCGGCACGTTAGTTAGTGACATGTCACGCTTGAATAGGTTAGGTTAGGCTATGTTTGGCATTTGTGCTGCACACTGCAATGCGGTGGATACCTCAGCTCTGCTGGGCCCTAGAACAATCTGCT
>NW_017026431.1:0-212 GCF_001483705.2 Eufriesea mexicana | reverse complement strand
AATACAATTTTATCGATATTTTCGAATAATATTGTGTTGCGCTACTTTTCTTGCATAAATGAGTATGAAAGATACTTTTGGCGTACTATAACCATTGCAATGATATAGAATGTTACTGGCAGATTCAATTTTGTTGACATTTTCGACTAGTATCGCGGTTAACCATCTTTCCTGTGCAAATAAGGCGGAAAGATTCTATTGGCGTACTATTG
>NW_017026430.1:0-212 GCF_001483705.2 Eufriesea mexicana | reverse complement strand
AATTCAATTTTATTGACATTTCCGACTAATATTGTGGTGAGGAAGCTTTCTTTCATAAATAAGAATGAATTATTCAATTGGCCTGCTATAGCCATCGCAATGCTATAGAATATGCCTGGAAAATCCAATGTTATTGACATTTTCGACATATATCGTGGTGGGCTATCTTTCTTGCATAAATAAGGTGGAAAGGTTCTATTGGCGTGCTATTA
>NW_017026429.1:0-212 GCF_001483705.2 Eufriesea mexicana | reverse complement strand
TTATGGATGTATGGATGTGTGGATGTATGGATGTAAGGGTGGATGGATGTATTAAAGTATGGACGTTTGTATGTATGGATGTATGAATGAATGGCTGTAGTTGCGTTATGGATCTGTGGATGAATGTATGCATGGATGTATGGATGTAGGATTGTATGGATGTACGGAGGCATGTATGTATGGATGTGTGGGTGGATGAATGGATCGGTGAA
>NW_017026428.1:0-212 GCF_001483705.2 Eufriesea mexicana | reverse complement strand
TATCTATTTGTATGGTAAGAGTACGTATGAGAATACGTAGAGTGACGAAGGCATTCGAATTTTCGCATCTGTAGCTTTTAATAGGTGAAACGCGTATATTAAGTGGAAGCGTTTCAAACAGCATGATACCCATAACATGGAGAAATCGTAAGATTATATCGACAAAATTACAAAATAATTCAAGTAAAAATGAACTCTAAGCATACTTAGAG
>NW_017026427.1:0-212 GCF_001483705.2 Eufriesea mexicana | reverse complement strand
TGAATAGACCTATTTTCTGGCAAGTAGATGACTGTACTTGCCATTGGATTGAAGGCGCTAGGCCGATCTATACGCCTAGCTATAACAGATTATAGATTTTGAATAGACCGATTCTCTGGCATGTAGACGGCTGTACTTGCCATTGGATAGAAGGCGTTAGTCGATCTGTTCACCAAGTTATAACAGGTTATTGATTTTGAATAGACCTATCC
>NW_017026426.1:0-212 GCF_001483705.2 Eufriesea mexicana | reverse complement strand
GTTTTGCCCGAGCAGTGCTGCAATCATGCGACGGAAGTGTACGCGAGTGACAGGTCGTGCTGCGCAATAGACTTTTATGGCTTATATTTTGGAAATTTCGATTGTGGGTTATCAGTTTTTAGATTATCTCGATAGAGAAAATTTTTCTTTAATAGGATCGTTGGTTTTTTTTCGGTTTTGCCGGGTCTGTGCTGCAAACGAGCGACGGAAGT
>NW_017026425.1:0-212 GCF_001483705.2 Eufriesea mexicana | reverse complement strand
TCGTGGTGAGCTAACTTCCTTGCGTAAGTAATGAGGAAAGATCCTCTTGGCGTGCTATAGCCGCCGCAATGCTATAGAATCTGGTTGGAAAGTTCAATTATATTGACATTTTCTGCTAGTATCGAGGTGACCTAACTTCCTTGCATAAGTAAGGGGGAAAGATACTATTGGCGTGCTACAGCCTATGCAATGCTATGGACTCTGGCAGGAAA
>NW_017026424.1:0-212 GCF_001483705.2 Eufriesea mexicana | reverse complement strand
AGTCAATATAAATGAATTTTCTAGCCAGATTCTACAGCATTGCAAAGCGTATAGCACGACAATTGAATCTTTCCTTCGTATTTATGCGAGAAAGGTATCTCACCGCGATATAAGCCGAAAATGTCAATAAAATTGAATTTTCCAGCCGAATTCGATAGCATTGCAAAGCCTATAGCACGCCAATAGTATCTTGCCTCCTTATTTATGCAAGA
>NW_017026423.1:0-212 GCF_001483705.2 Eufriesea mexicana | reverse complement strand
GACGGGTCGGGTCAGAGCAGCTAAAGTCAGGATATGGCAGGACAGGTCAGGCCAGGCCAGGTCAGGTCAAGTCAGGTCTGGCCATGTCCGGTTATGCTTGGTTAGGTTATGTTAGGTTAGGTTAGGTTGGGTTCGGTTGGGTCGGGTGCGGTCGGGTCTGATCAGGTCGGGTCGGGTCGGGTCAGGTCAGGTCGGGTCGGGTCAGGTCAGGT
>NW_017026422.1:0-212 GCF_001483705.2 Eufriesea mexicana | reverse complement strand
CAGCCTGTTTCTATAGCACTGCAGTAGCTGTAGCACGCCAATAGAATCTGTCCTCCTTATTTAAGCATGTAGGTTATCTCACCACGATATTAGTCGAAAATGAAAATAAACTTGAATTTTCCAGCCGGATTGTATAGCATTGCAACGGTTATAGCACGCCAAAAGAATCTTTCCTCCTTATTTATGCACGAAAGTCATCTCACCACAATATT
>NW_017026421.1:0-212 GCF_001483705.2 Eufriesea mexicana | reverse complement strand
TTGTCCACCTTCTGTTATGCGATTATCAGTAACACGAGCGATTTCTTGTAATGATTCCATGCATTAACATCAATTGCTATTAGTTCAGCCCAAAAATGGGACTGTTGAACCCTCCTAGAAGAGTTGGTCTCCTGAGGTTGGAGTCTAGAGCTCTGCTGGTTGGGTGTTGGTTCTTCTACCTAGTTACAGAATGCCTGAGAACGAAAGACGTT
>NW_017026420.1:0-212 GCF_001483705.2 Eufriesea mexicana | reverse complement strand
GTTTGTTTTAGCCATGGCAATGCAATAGGGTCTGGCTGAAAATTCAATTTTATTGACATTTTCTACTTCTAACGCGGTCAGCATGCTTAATGCATAAATAAGGAGGAAAGATACTATCGGATTGCTATAGCCACAGAATTGCAATAGTATCTGACCGTTATGTTCAATTTTAATGACATTATCGGCTTCTATCGGAGTGAGCACACTTTTCT
>NW_017026419.1:0-212 GCF_001483705.2 Eufriesea mexicana | reverse complement strand
CGCGACGCGGCCGCTATTTCTGGAATACCCAGAGTAAAGCAGGGAGTATTTGATCACAGTAGACAGCAGAAATCCTCGGAACAGCTGTGTCAAGCACAAAATCCTAAGTTATCCAATCCTAACCTACCCAAACGTAGCGTAACCAAACCTAACCCCACTCATCCTAAGGCGCCGAGGCCACTATTGCTGCCCTCCTGAGAGCCAAGCAGAAC
>NW_017026418.1:0-212 GCF_001483705.2 Eufriesea mexicana | reverse complement strand
AGGCTAACATGCCGAGGCCAGTACTGCTGGCATCCCCATTCCCAAGCAGAATATACTAGAGCACATCATGGCGCAGATATCCACCGAGTAGTGGTGTATACCACAAAAGCCAAAGCTACCGTATTCTGCCCTAACCGATCGTAAAATTACCAAATGTAGCTTTATAAAGCCTATCGTGCCATGACCACTATTGCTGGCCTCCAGAGAGTCGT
>NW_017026417.1:0-212 GCF_001483705.2 Eufriesea mexicana | reverse complement strand
ATAGTATATAAGTATATAGTAACTATATAGTAGCTATATTATATAATATACAACTATACAGCAGCTGTATAGTAATTATCTACTATATAATAATATTACTATATAGTAACTATTTATAACTAGTAATATTGCTATATAGTAACTATTTGTAACTAGTAATGCTGCTATATAGCAACTATTTACTATATAGTTACTATATAGTAAATAATAAT
>NW_017026416.1:0-212 GCF_001483705.2 Eufriesea mexicana | reverse complement strand
CATAACATAAAGAAACTTAACGTGCGGACACCGCTATTGCTGCCCTCTCCAGAGCCAAGCAGGACATACCAGGGCACAGTAGAGCGCAGAAAAACGTGGAATAGCAGTGCACAGCACAAATGTTAAAGCTATCCTGACCAAACTTACCGTAACCAAGCTAACCGGACGTAACGTCATTCAACGTAATGTGCCGAGACCACAATTGCTGGCCT
>NW_017026415.1:0-212 GCF_001483705.2 Eufriesea mexicana | reverse complement strand
ACTTCCATAAATGCATCCATTCGTACGTCCACGCTTCGATACATTCATCCATCCATACACCCACCCTTCCATACATCCATCCAGCCATACAACCACCAATCCATCCATCCACCCATCCATACATATATCCACCCGCACACCCATCCATTCATACATTCATACATCCGCACATCCATAAATCCATACTTTCGTACATCCGACCACCAATACCT
>NW_017026414.1:0-212 GCF_001483705.2 Eufriesea mexicana | reverse complement strand
TGAGTAAGGTTACGAACGTTTACGTTGGGTTAGGGTACGTTTGGTTATGATCGCTTTGACTTTCGTGGTATAAACTGCTATTCTGTGGGTTTCTGCGCTCTACTAAGTCCTGGTATGTTCTGCTGCGCGCAGGGGATGCCAGCAATATCGGGCTAGGCACGTTAGTTTCGATTACGATGAGCTTGGTTATGTTACGCTTCGTTAGGCTAGGA
>NW_017026413.1:0-212 GCF_001483705.2 Eufriesea mexicana | reverse complement strand
ATAAAATTGAGTTTTTCAGCCACATTCTAAAACATTGCAATGGCTACAGCTCGCCAATAGAACTTTTCCTCCATGTATATGCAAGAAAGTTAGGACACCAGGATATTAGCCGAAAACGTCAACAAAATTGAACTTTCTAGACAGATTCTATAGCATTGCGACGGCAATAGCACGCCAAGAGGATCTTTCCTCCATACTTACGCAAGGAAGTT
>NW_017026412.1:0-212 GCF_001483705.2 Eufriesea mexicana | reverse complement strand
CGTAACAGAACTCAACCTAACTTGCCGAGACCGCTATAGTTGGCTTCCCAGTGACAAGGAGAACATACTAGAACACAGTAAAGTCCAGAAATCCACCGAATAGCAGTATACAGTACAAATTTCGGAGCTATCCTATTCTATCGTATCCAATCGTCAAATAACCAAACGTAACAAAACGCAAACCAACGTTCCGAGTCCACTGTTGTTGCCCT
>NW_017026411.1:0-212 GCF_001483705.2 Eufriesea mexicana | reverse complement strand
AGCTGGACAATAGAATCTTACCTCCATATTTATGCACGAGAGCTACCTCACCACGATATTATTTATAAATGTCAATAAAATTAAATTGTCCAGCCAGATTCTACAGCATTGCATTGGCTATAGCTGGTGAATAGAATCTTTCCTCCCTGTTTATGCAAGGACGTCAGATCACGACAATATTAGTCGAAAATGTCAATAAAATTACATTTTCC
>NW_017026410.1:0-212 GCF_001483705.2 Eufriesea mexicana | reverse complement strand
CCATTGCTGGCCAGCCCAGATAGAAGCAGAGCATATTTGAGCACAATATAGAGCGCAGAAATCTTCCGAACAGCAGTGTATGGCGCAGAATTCAAAGCTACACTATCCTACTCTAACCAAACGTAACATACCCAACCGTAAGATAACTTAACCTAACGCCTCGAGGCCACAATTGCTGGCCACCTCAGAGCCGAGCAGAATATACTACAGCA
>NW_017026409.1:0-212 GCF_001483705.2 Eufriesea mexicana | reverse complement strand
GTGCTAGGCTACGTCAGTCTGTGTTCTGTTGGTTGGGGTTAGGCATGGGTAGCGTTGACTCTTCGTATACACACTGCGATTCTATGGACTTCTGCGTCCTACTTTCCACTAATGTGTTCTCTCTGGCTCTGGGGACACCAGCATCAGCAGTCGTGGCACGGTAGGTTGAGTTAGGTTACGTTTGCTAATGTCATGATTGCTTAGGTAAGGAG
>NW_017026408.1:0-212 GCF_001483705.2 Eufriesea mexicana | reverse complement strand
CTTTGGCGCTGCAATGGCAATAGCACGCCAATAGAATTTTCCGCCTGATTTATGGAAGAAAGTAAGCTCACCGCCATATTAGTCGTAAATGTCAATAAAATTGAATCTTCCAGACAGATTCTTTGGCATTGCAATGGCAGTAGCCCGCAAATAGAAACTTTCATCCTTATTTATGCAAGAAAGTTAACTCACCACGATATTAGTCGAAAATG
>NW_017026407.1:0-212 GCF_001483705.2 Eufriesea mexicana | reverse complement strand
GCATTATATAGCACAAACGCCAAAGCCACCATAACCAAAATTAAGCTAACCTAACATAACCGATCGTAATATGCCACAACCCAATGTGCCACGACCGCTGTTGCTGGACTCACCAGAGACAAACAGAGCATATTAGAGCACGGTAGAGGTCCACCGAATGGCAGTGCATAGCACAAAAGTTATAGCTACTCTTTCCTAACTTAACTAATCGT
>NW_017026406.1:0-212 GCF_001483705.2 Eufriesea mexicana | reverse complement strand
CCGGTTGGAAGCGATACGTCTCAGATCGTCCTTTTCGGTCGGTCCGAAGCAATACGACTGGAGATCTGTCGTTTATAGCTCGATAAATGACGGTATGACTCATACATATAATTACAGTCTTCTACATCGTTTCATTCATTATAACTTGATACAATGTCACTTTCATTAATTTCTCAATCTTCGAATTTTTTCACTTATGCACTTATTTTCAT
>NW_017026405.1:0-212 GCF_001483705.2 Eufriesea mexicana | reverse complement strand
TAGCCGAAAACGCCAATAAAATTGATATTTCCAGCCAGATTTTATAGGATTGCAATCACTATAGTGCGCCAGTAGGACCTTTCCTCCTTCTATATGCAAAAAAGTTTGGTCACCACGATAGCAGTCGACAATTTCAATAAAATTGATTATTCCAGCCAGATTCTATAGCATTACAATGGCTATAGCACGCCTGTGGAATCTTTCCTCCTTAT
>NW_017026404.1:0-212 GCF_001483705.2 Eufriesea mexicana | reverse complement strand
TAAATTTGTCCCTAATTAATTAATTATTAATTATTATTTTACGGAATGTTTGAATTGATGTCGCAGACCCATTGGTTTCTCGCTAATTACTTTTCTTTACGCAATTAATTTATGAAACCTTATGCACTCATTAGAAAAACAATCTTCTTGCGAATCTTCCGATATAACTTTTGATCACATTTTGCTTCTAGTTTCGTTGAGTATTCAATATT
>NW_017026403.1:0-212 GCF_001483705.2 Eufriesea mexicana | reverse complement strand
AAGTACAGTATTTTCATTTGCATATATCTTTGTCCACGTCCGTACTATACATTAGATACCCTATAATGGCTGTGGAATTTAAATAATCAATGAACAGTTTAATCCAACTACTACAGTACTGTAATGGCGACTGTACTATATCCTGCTACGTCAATTGTTAATGCCTGCGGATATAATGGATATGTAATTAGTCATTGTAGATTTATTAGAAA
>NW_017026402.1:0-212 GCF_001483705.2 Eufriesea mexicana | reverse complement strand
TCATCCTGGAAAATTCTATTTTATTGACATTTTCGACTAATCTCGTGGTGAACTATCTTCCTTGCATAGGTACGGAGGAAAGATCCGTTCGGTGTGCTATAGCCATTGCAATGCAGTAGAAACTGTTTGGAAAGCTCATTTTCATTAACATTTTTGACTAATATCGTGGAGAACAAACTATCTTGCATAAATAAGGACGTAATATTCTATTG
>NW_017026401.1:0-212 GCF_001483705.2 Eufriesea mexicana | reverse complement strand
CTAATTTGTTCAGCTTGGCCCTGGGAGGGCATGCAGTATTGAGATCGGCACGTTACGGTTGTTTATGTTACGTTTGGTTGTGTCAGGTTAGAGCAGGTTTGGTCTGGGTGTCCTTGTCTTTTGCGCTGTACACTGCATTCTGGATGATCACTACCCTCTACATTGAACTACTACACACTGCTCGACTCTGTGGAGGCCAGTAACGGTGGTCC
>NW_017026400.1:0-212 GCF_001483705.2 Eufriesea mexicana | reverse complement strand
TTCTGCATTCTACTCACCACTAGCGCTTCCCGCTTGAATCAGCGGAGGCCAGCAATGGCGGTCTCAGCACGCTAGGTTGAGTTAGATTACGCTACGTTATGTTCCAGTTGGCTAGGATTGGAGAGGATACCTCTGACTTTAGTTCTATTGTCTGCAATTAGGTGGATACGTTCGCCCTACAGTGCTCTAATATCTTCAGCTTGGCTCTGGGA
>NW_017026399.1:0-212 GCF_001483705.2 Eufriesea mexicana | reverse complement strand
CGATTATTCCGATTGACAGCGAATGATCATTATTGTAATATTATCGCGGGATGCTATGTTTAGAAAAGCAAATCGGAAATCGATTGATACCGATGCAGAAGGTTATTTTTGCAACAAGCCAGCTAAGTTTAGCTAGGGTGAAACGCAGACCAGCGGAATCGTATCCTCACAGGGGGCGAATCGCGAATTGGCAAGGTGACGTAATTTTGACG
>NW_017026398.1:0-212 GCF_001483705.2 Eufriesea mexicana | reverse complement strand
TGGCTGTACTTGCCATTGGATTGAAGGCGTTAGGCGACCTCTTAACCAAGCTATAGTAGATTATAGATTTTGAACAGAACAATACTCTGGCAAGTGGATGGCTCTGCTTGCCATTGTTTTGAAGGCGTTAGGCGAACTATTCACGAAGTTATAACGGGTTACAGATTTTGAGTAGACCTATTTTCTGGCAAGTAGATGGCTGTTCTTGCCAT
>NW_017026397.1:0-212 GCF_001483705.2 Eufriesea mexicana | reverse complement strand
CGGGGTGTTCAGAAATATTGGTCTCGCCACGTCATGCTTAGATACAATGCGTTCGAATAGATACGGTAAGGTCAGCTTATGTTACGATATGCTTTATTTTTGTGCTGTGCACTGCAATGCGGTGGATATACGCGCTCTTCTGTCCTCTGGTACACTCCGCTTGGGCCTGGGGAGGCAAGGAATAGTGGTCTCGTCGCGTTAGGTTTAGTTAG
>NW_017026396.1:0-212 GCF_001483705.2 Eufriesea mexicana | reverse complement strand
GAGCGTAGTGGGGCGGAGAAGTCCACCAAAAAGCAGGGAGTGGCGCCAAAGTGAGAGCTATCTGATCCTAACCTAACCAGCCGCAACACTACCAAACGTGACTAAGCTGAGCCTAATGTGCCGCCACAATCATAGCTGTCCTCCCCAGGGCCAAGCAGAACATATTACAGGAGGGCAGAGCGCAGAAATACATAGAATCGCAGTGCATAGCA
>NW_017026395.1:0-212 GCF_001483705.2 Eufriesea mexicana | reverse complement strand
GCATAAACAAGGAGGAAACATTATATTGGCATGCTATAACCATTGCAATGCTATAGAAACTGGTTGGCAAGTTCAATTTTATTGACATTTACTACTAATTTCGTGGTGAGCTAACTTGCTTGCATAGGTAAGAAGGAAAGATACTATTAGCATGCCTATAGGGTTTGCAATGCTATAGAATTTGGCTGGAAAGTTCAATACTACTGACAGTT
>NW_017026394.1:0-212 GCF_001483705.2 Eufriesea mexicana | reverse complement strand
GGACTTAGCGACCCAAGCTTAACCCAAAACACTAACCAAAAGTAGCATAGCTCAACATAATGTACCGCGACGAACATTGTCGTGCACCCAAGGGCCAAGCAGTTTATAGTAGAGCAGAGTAGTGCGTAGAAATCCACCGAATATCAGTTTATACCACGAAAGTCAGATCTATCCAAACCCAACCCAAACCAACTTAGCGCAGCCATACGTAG
>NW_017026393.1:0-212 GCF_001483705.2 Eufriesea mexicana | reverse complement strand
AGAGTTAAACAAAATTCCAGAATTATATATAAAACAGTCGAAAGTAAGTTTGAGAAATAACCTAAAACGGATAAAAATCGTATTTCATGGTCTCAAAGATTCTCAAAAATCGCCTCATCCACGTTAAACAATAATTTCTAATTATCTATCGTACTCTCAAAGATGATCGAGATAACTTTATAAGTGAGGTTATGTGGATCCAACGTAACGTG
>NW_017026392.1:0-212 GCF_001483705.2 Eufriesea mexicana | reverse complement strand
TTCGATCTGCGTCCCTTTATAATCCACCAATTCCAATTCTAAATTTCTCATCTGGCTTTGTACGCTTGAAATTGTTCCATAAATTTACATCCAAGCTGATTTTCAATTCGGTTTCTCTCGGTCGAAAAACATGGTATCCAAGTGTACACCATTTTAAATCATACTCAAGTTCCTTCGAAAGATAAACCGTAGTCGATTTGTCAGCGTTCAAT
>NW_017026391.1:0-212 GCF_001483705.2 Eufriesea mexicana | reverse complement strand
AATTCTTGGCTTCCTGCCATCTACTGTGTTCTAGTATAGTCAGCTGCGCTCTGGGGATCCAAGAAATAGTGGTCGCGGCGCGACAGGATTTGTTAAGCTCCGTTCGCTAATTTTACGATTGGTTAGGCTAGGATAGGTCATCATTGACATTTGCGCTGCACAAAGCTATTCGGCGGATTCCTACGCTCTCCACTGCTCTACTATACTCTGCT
>NW_017026390.1:0-212 GCF_001483705.2 Eufriesea mexicana | reverse complement strand
CTACTGGCGTGCTATAGCCATTGCAATGCTATAGAATCTGTTTGGAAAACTCAATTTTAATGATATTTTCGACTAATATCGTGTGGTGCGAACTTGCTTGCATAAATAAGGAGGAAGGATTCTATTGGCGCGCCATAGCAATTGCAATCCTATAGAGTCTGGCGGGAAAATTACGTTTTATTGACGTTTTAGTCTAATATCGTGGTGACCTA
>NW_017026389.1:0-212 GCF_001483705.2 Eufriesea mexicana | reverse complement strand
TAAGTTTAGTTATTCTACGCTACGTTAGGTTCGGTTGGCTTATGTTATATTATGATATCTTTGACCTTTGTGCTATAGACAGTTATATGGGGGCTTTCGGCGTCTACTATGCTCCAGTTTGTTCTGCCTGACCCTGGGGAGGCCAGAAGTATTTGTCTCGGCACGTTAGGTTGAGTTAGGTTTGGATATATATGACTTTCGCGGTGTACGCT
>NW_017026388.1:0-212 GCF_001483705.2 Eufriesea mexicana | reverse complement strand
AGCAGTGTAGGGCGCAGAAATCCACCTAATAGCAGTTTGTAGCACTAAAGTCAAAGCAATCCTTTACTAACCAAATCAATAGAAACATAAAAAAAACGTAACCTAACTCAACATAACGAGCCGCGACAAGTACTGCTGGCCTCCTCAGGGCCAAGCGGAGCACGCTAGTGGTTAGCAGAATGCAGAGATTCATATAATCGCAGTGTACATCA
>NW_017026387.1:0-212 GCF_001483705.2 Eufriesea mexicana | reverse complement strand
ATATTGGCGTGATATAGAACATGCATTACTATAGAATCAGTCTGGAAAATTCAATTTTATTTACAATTTAGACTAAATACTTGTGAGCAGGCTTTCTTGCACGAATACGGAGGAAAGATACTTTTGACGTGCTATACCACTGCAATGTCATATAACCATACATGAAAGATCAATTTTATTGGCATTTTCGACAAATATCGTGATGTGCAAAC
>NW_017026386.1:0-212 GCF_001483705.2 Eufriesea mexicana | reverse complement strand
CCCAAGTTACGTTAGGATACGGTAGCTTTGTCTTTTGGTATGTACACTGCGATTCTATAGGTTACTTCTCTCTACTTTCCACTCATATACTTCGCTTGGCTCTGGGAATGGTAGCAATAGTAGTCTCAGAATATCATGGTGAGTTATGTTGCGCTTGGATTATTTAGGTTAGTTCAGGTAATGTCTGGATATATCTGGCTGCTGTGCTGTAC
>NW_017026385.1:0-212 GCF_001483705.2 Eufriesea mexicana | reverse complement strand
CCAAGTTTGACTATCTAGCGACCTCTGAATCGATGTTGTTACCAGTGATGGACGTATTTAATTAGGGATCAATTTTAGACCTCTGAATTGATGCTTCTGGTGTCCAATGTAGTAATTGAGAATAGGTTCAGTTGTCATTGGGATAGACCTCTTTAGCCAATTTTGATTATCTAGCAACCTCTGAATCGGCGTTATTATCAGTGATGGACGTA
>NW_017026384.1:0-212 GCF_001483705.2 Eufriesea mexicana | reverse complement strand
CCAAGTTTGACTATCTAGCGACCTCTGAATCGATGTTGTTACCAGTGATGGACGTATTTAATTTGGGATCAATTTTAGACCTCTGAATTGATGCTTCTGGTGTCCAACGTTGTAATTGAGAATAGGTTCAGTTATCATTGGGATAGACTTCTTTAGCCAATTTTGATTATCTAGCAACCTCTGAATCGGCGTTATTATCAGTGATGGACGTA
>NW_017026383.1:0-212 GCF_001483705.2 Eufriesea mexicana | reverse complement strand
ATGGATGGATGTATGGTTCGATGGATGTATGGATGGGTGGATGAATGGATGGATGGATGTATTGATCGATTGATGTATGGATGGGTGCGCGTATGGATGGATGGATGTATGGTACGATCGATTTATGGATGGGTGGATGTATGGATGGATGCATGTATGGATGGATGGATGTATGGATGGATATATGTATGGATGAATGGTTGTGTGGATGG
>NW_017026382.1:0-212 GCF_001483705.2 Eufriesea mexicana | reverse complement strand
GAGCAGAGTATGGTAGATCTACGAAGAGCGCAGAAACCCACCGAACGGCAGTGTACAGCCAAAGGTGGAAGCAATCCTTTCCTAACCTTGCGAATCGCAACACAAACAAACTTAACATAACCAAAAGTAACGTGCCGCGACCACTATTTCTTGCCTCCCCGGATTCCAGCAGTGCATAGGGGAGCACAGTAGAACGCAGTATTCCATAGAAC
>NW_017026381.1:0-212 GCF_001483705.2 Eufriesea mexicana | reverse complement strand
CTTTGCAATTCACGTCATTACTGAACAAAGTTATATAACGTACAGAGTACGGTCATTATGGCTGTACTCATTACTGTGTTGTCTACTATTAGTATGTCCAGGGATAATCGATCAGTGTTTTGTCAATCAAGGACTGCTGTCAGATATACATCGTCATTGAGCATATTAATCCAACGGCTATAGTGATCTTCTGATGTATGTACTAAGTACAG
>NW_017026380.1:0-212 GCF_001483705.2 Eufriesea mexicana | reverse complement strand
TAGGTCTATTCAAAATCTATAATCTGTTATAGCTTGGAGAACAGGTCGCCTAACGCCTTGAATACAATGGCAAGTACAGTCATCTACTTGCCAGAGAATAGGTCTATTCAGAATATATAATGTTTTATTGCTTGGTGAATAGGTCGCCCAACGCCTTCAACCAATTGCAAGTAAAGCCATCTACTTGCCAGAGAATAAGTCTATTCAAAATC
>NW_017026379.1:0-212 GCF_001483705.2 Eufriesea mexicana | reverse complement strand
TTAAACCATCGGTGAACAGATTAACCCAAAGGCTACAGTGCTCTATAGGTGGATGTGCCAAGTATCGTACTACCAATTGTAAATATCTCTAGCCATAACCGAACGATGCATTGCTTATTTCATAGCTGCTGCGGAATATATAGCATCCGCCAACAAATTATTGAAATGGCTACAGTACTCTTGTTATGGCTGTACTCAGTTCTGTTTCGTCA
>NW_017026378.1:0-212 GCF_001483705.2 Eufriesea mexicana | reverse complement strand
ACCTATCCTAACCAAACGTAACATAACACGTTCTGACGTGCCGAGTCCGCTATTCCTGTCCTCTCCAGATACTCACAGAAGATATTAGGGCACTGTAGAGCTCCGGAATCCACCGAACAGCAGTGTATATCATAAAGGTCAAAGCTATTCTATCCTAACCTAGCCAAACGTGACGTAACAATGCGTTGCCTAGCCCATCCTAACGAGACGCG
>NW_017026377.1:0-212 GCF_001483705.2 Eufriesea mexicana | reverse complement strand
AATGTCAATAAAATTGAAAGTTCCAGAGCGATTCCATAGCGTTAGAATGGCTGTAGCTCGCCAATAAGACCTTTCCTCCTTCTGGATGCAAGAAAGTTTGTTCGCCATGATATTAGTAAAACATGTCGATAAAATTGAACTTTCCAGACCGACCCTATTGCACAGGAATGTCTATAGCACGGCAATATAATCTATCCGCCTTACTTCTGCAA
>NW_017026376.1:0-212 GCF_001483705.2 Eufriesea mexicana | reverse complement strand
CGAGGCACGTCGCTTTAAGATATGCTTTGTGTGTTAATGTTCGGTCCGTTAGCTTAGGAAAGGATGTTACTAACTTATGCGCTGTACACTGCTATTCGGCGGATTTCTGCCCTCCACTGTTGTCTGATATGTACAGCTTTGCTCAGGGAAGTACCGTAATAGTGGTCTTGGCACCTTATGCAGCGTCAAGATACGTTTGGGTGGTTTACGTT
>NW_017026375.1:0-212 GCF_001483705.2 Eufriesea mexicana | reverse complement strand
TCACCACGATATAAGTCGAAAATGTCAATAAAATTGAATTTTCCATTCTGATTCTGTAGCATTGCAATGGCTATATCATGCCGATAGGATCGTTCCACCTTATTTATGCAACAAATCTAGATCACCACGATATTAGTCGAAAATGTCAGTAAAATTGAACTTTCCAGTCAGTTTCTATAGCATTGCAATGGCTATAGCATGCCAATAGTACC
>NW_017026374.1:0-212 GCF_001483705.2 Eufriesea mexicana | reverse complement strand
ATCCCCCATACATCCATCCATCCGTACACCCATCCATCCATTCATCCGTCCATCCAACAATCCGCCCATCCATCCGTCCGTCCATCCAGTCACCCAACCAGCCACGCATCCGTCCATCCGTCCATCTAACTATCCACTCATCCATCCACCCTTTTATCCAAACATGCATCGATCCATCCATACGTTCATTCATCCGTACACCCAACCATCCA
>NW_017026373.1:0-212 GCF_001483705.2 Eufriesea mexicana | reverse complement strand
GCCTAGACCACTATTGCTGACCTCCCCAGATACGAGCAGATTACAATAGAGCACAGTAGAGCGATAAAGCCACCAAAGAGCAATGCATAGCACAATAGTCAAAGGTACCATGCCCTACCCAGTCATTACCTGACCTAACCCAACTTATGTAAACTGAACCTAACGTGCTGCCAACACTATTGCTGACTTCCCCAGAGGCGAGCAGAATATGA
>NW_017026372.1:0-212 GCF_001483705.2 Eufriesea mexicana | reverse complement strand
TAACATTGTAATAAGTTAGAATGGAAGAAACCATGTAGAAAACTAGAAATATGTACATGTCATTACGTTATTTATCGAGTTATTAACGAAAGAACTCCAGACGTGTCGCTTCGGACCGACCGAAACGGACGATCCCAGTCGTATCGCTGCCAACCGGCCAAAGGGGACGAACGCCAGTCGTGTCGCTTGGGACCGACTGAAAGGACGATCTT
>NW_017026371.1:0-212 GCF_001483705.2 Eufriesea mexicana | reverse complement strand
TCAAAAGAAATGAAACTTTCTGGCAGATTCTGTTGCAATGCAATGGCTACAACAAACCAATTGGATCTTTCCTCCTTATTTATGAATAAAAGCATGCTCACAACGATATTATTCGAAAATGGCAATAAACATGGACTTTTCAGTCAGAATGTATTGCAATGCAATGGCTATAGAAAATCAAAAGAATTTTTCCACCTCATTTATGCAGAAAG
>NW_017026370.1:0-212 GCF_001483705.2 Eufriesea mexicana | reverse complement strand
ATCCATGCATCCGTACATCCATACATGCGTACATCCGTACATCCATTCATGCATACATCCATATATACATAACTCAAATACATCCATACAGTCAAACATCCATTCATGCATACGTTCATGCATTAATACATGCATCCATCCATACATCAATAAATCCACACACCCTTACATCCATAATTCCATCCACCCATACACTCAACCAACCATACGTA
>NW_017026369.1:0-212 GCF_001483705.2 Eufriesea mexicana | reverse complement strand
TAGCAATTGCAATGCTCTGGAATCTCGATGCAAAGTTCAATTTTAATGACAGTTTCGACTAATATCGTGGTAAGCCCACTTCCTTGCATAAGTAAGGATGAAAGATACTTTTTGCGTGCTATTGCCATTGCAATGCTGCAGAATCTAGATGGAAAATGCAATTTTATAGACATTTTCGACTAATATCGTGGAGAGCTATCTTTCTTGCATAA
>NW_017026368.1:0-212 GCF_001483705.2 Eufriesea mexicana | reverse complement strand
ATATCGTGGTGAGCTAAGCTCCTTGCATAAATATGGAGGAAATATTCTATTGGCGTGCTATGGTCACGGCAGTGCAATAGAATCTGGCTGGAAAATATAATTATATTCAAGAGTTCGACTAATATCGGGGTGAGCTAAATTTTTTACATAAATAAGGAGGAAAGATTCTATTCGAGTGCTATAGCCATTGCAATGATATATAATCTCGATGG
>NW_017026367.1:0-212 GCF_001483705.2 Eufriesea mexicana | reverse complement strand
TATTCACCAAGCTATAACAGGTTGTAGATTTTGAGTAGACCCATTCTCTGGTAAGTGGATGGCGGTACTTGCCATTGGATTGATGGCGTTAGGCGAACTATTCACCAAGCTATAACAGATTCCAGATTTTGAATAGACATATTCCTTGCCAAGTAGATGGCTGTTCTTGCCATTGGATTGAAGGCATTGGGCGACGTATTCTCCAAGCTATA
>NW_017026366.1:0-212 GCF_001483705.2 Eufriesea mexicana | reverse complement strand
CTCGTTGACATTTTCGACTAATATCGTGGTGAGCTAGTTTCCTTGCATATATAATGGGGGAAGGTTCTATTGGCATGCGATACCAGTTGCAATCCTATAGAATCTGACAGGAAAATTCAATTTTATTGCCACTTTCGGCTAATATCGTTGTGAGCTAATTTTGTTGCATAAATAAGGAGGAAGGATTCTATTGGCATGCTGTAGCCATTGCA
>NW_017026365.1:0-212 GCF_001483705.2 Eufriesea mexicana | reverse complement strand
ATGGAAGAGCAAGGCGCAAAAGTGAAGTCTATCCTTACTTAAACTGGACTAACCTAAACTAAGTGAACGTGAGAGAACACAAACTAACACGTCTGGACAACTGTTGGCCTCCGCAACGCCAAGCAGAACATATTAGAGGAGAGAAGCTGGCAGAAGTACGTAGACTGGCAGTGTATAACATAAAGTCAGAGATATCATTACCTAGCCTGCCC
>NW_017026364.1:0-212 GCF_001483705.2 Eufriesea mexicana | reverse complement strand
GTTATGTTAGGTTTGCTAATGCTTGGGTAGGTTTGGCTAGGATAGGTTTTACATAGTTAGGATGGGTTAGGTTAGGTTAGGTTAGGTTATGTCAGATTAGTTCAGGTCTGATCAGGTCCGGTCAGGTCAGGTCATGTCATGTCATGTCGGGTCAGGTCAGATAGTTCATGTCAGGTCAGAGCAGGTCTGATCAGGTCTGGCCTTCTCAGGTC
>NW_017026363.1:0-212 GCF_001483705.2 Eufriesea mexicana | reverse complement strand
CTATGATTGGACAGCTTCGACTTTTCTGATATACACTGGGATTCTATGGATTTCTGCTTGCTGCTCTCCACTATTTTGTACTGCTTGGCTTTGGTGAGGCCAACAACAGCGGTCGTGGCGCGTTTGGTTGAGTTAGGTTACGTTTGGTTATGTTGCGTATGGTAAGGTTATGACTGGACATCCTTGACTTTTGTGCTGTACACTGCAATGTG
>NW_017026362.1:0-212 GCF_001483705.2 Eufriesea mexicana | reverse complement strand
ATATCATGGTGAGCTAACTTGCTTTCATAATAAGGAGGAAAGATGCTTTTTGAGCGCTATAGCTATTGCAATGAAATAGAATGTGGCTGGAAAATACAATTTTGTAGACATTTTCGACTACTATCGTGGTGAGCTTACTCTCTTACATGAAGATGGCGGAATGATACTATTGGCGTGCTATAGCCTTCGCAATGCTATAGAATAAGGCAGGA
>NW_017026361.1:0-212 GCF_001483705.2 Eufriesea mexicana | reverse complement strand
ATGGATGGATGGATGTATTAATGTATGGACGTTTGTATGTATGGATGTATGAATATATGGCCGAAGTTGCGTTATGTATTTATGGATGTATGTATGCATGGATGTATGTATGTATGTACGTGTGAATTTAAGAATGAATGGATGAACGGATGCATGGATGTATGGATCTATATATGTCTGGATGAATGGATGGCTGGATGTATGAGTGGATG
>NW_017026360.1:0-212 GCF_001483705.2 Eufriesea mexicana | reverse complement strand
GCATCCATCCATCCATCCATTCATACTACCACCCATCCATACATCCATACATATATACATCGACACACCCATATGTCCGGACATACATACATTCCTTCATCCATACATACATACATCCATACATCCTTACATCCATTCATCCATACATACATACATACATACATCCATACAAGCATCCATAAATACATCCATGCATACATCCATACAGCCAT
>NW_017026359.1:0-212 GCF_001483705.2 Eufriesea mexicana | reverse complement strand
TATAAACTGCTATTCGGTGGATTCCTGCGCCCTAGACTGCTCTACTATACACTGCCCGAGCATGCGGAGGCGAGCAACAGAGGTCCAGGCACGTCAGGCTTTGTTAGGTTACATTTCGTTTGGTCATGTTGGGGTAAGTTTGGTCAGGAAACATTTGACTTTCGCACTGTACACCGTTGTTCCGAATAATTCTTCGCTGTACTGTGGTCTAC
>NW_017026358.1:0-212 GCF_001483705.2 Eufriesea mexicana | reverse complement strand
CGTCTTAATTATACGTTTCTAAGATCACCAATAACAATATTGATGACGATTGGCAGTACCATCGACCTAAAATATCAAAATAAATGCCTTGCAAGTGGAAATAGATGCTAATGGATAACTCAGTTTTTGAATTTTTATAAATTTTGGGGCCAAAATGTCATTAGAATAGTTATTATATCAGAAGAATTATATTTGACTATCTGATTACTTAA
>NW_017026357.1:0-212 GCF_001483705.2 Eufriesea mexicana | reverse complement strand
AGCAAACCAATAGTATCTTTTCTCTTTATTTATGCAGTGAGTTTGCTGACCACGATATTAGTCAAAGATGTCAATGGGATTGAACTTTTCAGAACAGATTCTATTGCATTGCCATGGCTATAACAAGAAAAAAATGGGATCTTTCCTCATTATTTACGCAGAAAATCTTGCTCACCACGATATTAGCCGTATATGTCAATAAAATTGAACGT
>NW_017026356.1:0-212 GCF_001483705.2 Eufriesea mexicana | reverse complement strand
AGTTTGCTCACCACGATATTGGGAGAAAATGTTAATAAAATTGGATTTTCCTGCCAGATTCTACAGCATTGCAAAGGCAATAGGACGCCAACAGTTTCTTTTTTCCATATTTAGGCAACAAAGTTAGCTCACACTGATATTAGAAGAAAATGTTATTAAAATTTGATTTTTCAGCCAGATTATATAGCATTGCAATGGCTATTTCACGCCAA
>NW_017026355.1:0-212 GCF_001483705.2 Eufriesea mexicana | reverse complement strand
AGACATATTCTCTGGCAAGTAGATGGCTGTACTTGCCATTGGATTGAAGGCGCTAGTCGATCTCTTCACCAAGCTGTAACAGGTTATATATTTTGAGTAGGCCTATTATCTGGCAAGCAGATAGCTGTACTTGCCATTGGATGAAGGCCTTAGGCAACCTATTTGCCAAGCTATAACGCATTATAGATTTTGAATAGACCTATTCTCTAGCA
>NW_017026354.1:0-212 GCF_001483705.2 Eufriesea mexicana | reverse complement strand
CCATACATACATACATCCGTACATCCGTCCATCCATACCTCAATCCATCCATACATCCATCCACGCATACAACCATTCATCCATACATACATCCATCCGTACGTGCAACTTTCCACACATCCATACATCCACCCATCCATACATCCACTCATCCATACATACATCGAACCATACATCCACCCATCCATACAGATACCCATCCATACATCCAT
>NW_017026353.1:0-212 GCF_001483705.2 Eufriesea mexicana | reverse complement strand
TGTACTTGCCATTGGTTGCAGACGTTAGGCGACCTATTAACCAAGCTATAACAGCTTACAGATATCGAACATACCTATTCTCTGGCAAGTAGGTGTCTGTACTTGCCATTTGATTGAATGCGTAGGGTGATCTAATCTCCAAGCTGTGGCAGCATATAGATTTTGAATAGACTTATTCTCTTGCAAGTAGATGGCTGTACTTGCCATGGATT
>NW_017026352.1:0-212 GCF_001483705.2 Eufriesea mexicana | reverse complement strand
AGCTTCCATCCCTAGCACCCAGGAACCCAAGCTTTCAACGCTAGCACTCAAGAACCCAAGCTTTCATCGCTAGCACCCAGGAACCCAAGCTTTCATCGCTAGTACCCAAGAACCCAAGCATCTATCGCTAGAATCCAAGAACCCAAGCATCCATCGCTAGCACCCAAGAACCCAAGCTTCCATCGCTAGCACCCAAGAACCCAAGTATCCAT
>NW_017026351.1:0-212 GCF_001483705.2 Eufriesea mexicana | reverse complement strand
ATTTTGAATAGACCTATTCTCTAGCAAGTAGATGGCTGTACTTGCCATTGGTTTGAAGGCGTTTTTCGTTGTATTCAACTCGCTATAGCAGGTTATAGACTTTGAATAGACCTTTCTTTTGGCAAGTAGAAGTCTGCACTTGCCATTGGATTGAAGGCGATGGGCGGCATGTTCACTATGCTATAACAGGTTATAGATTTTCAATAGACCTA
>NW_017026350.1:0-212 GCF_001483705.2 Eufriesea mexicana | reverse complement strand
CGTACCGAGACAACTATTCCCGCTATCCTCAGGTAAAAGCAGAATATGTAAGAGGAGGGTAGAGCGCAGGAGTTCATAGAATCGCAGTGCATAACACAATAGTCGATGCTACCCCTGCCCTAACTTAGCCAGAAGTAACATAACCGAACGTTCATTAACTCAACCTAAAGCGCCGAGGCCACTATTTCTTGCATCCCCAGAGCCAAAAAGAA
>NW_017026349.1:0-212 GCF_001483705.2 Eufriesea mexicana | reverse complement strand
CTAACGTACCACAACCACAATTGCTGGCCTCCTGAGCGTCGAACAGGGCATATTAGAGCAATTCAGGGGGCACAAATCCACCGAATAGCCGTGTATTGCGTAGAAGACGAGGCTACCATCCCTTTACATAACAAAACGTATCATAACCCTACACAATCTAACAGCGTAAGGTGCAGCGGTCGTTGTTTCTAGCCTTCACGTCGCCAAGAAGG
>NW_017026348.1:0-212 GCF_001483705.2 Eufriesea mexicana | reverse complement strand
CAGAGAATGGGTTTATTCAAAATCTATAACCTGATATAGCTTGGTGATTAGATCGCCTAACACATTCCATCCAATGGCAATTACAGCCATCTACTTGCTACAGAATAGGGCTATTCAAGATCTATAATCCGTTATAGCTTGGTGAACACATAGCCTAACGCCTTGAATCCAATGGCAAGTACAGCCACCTTCATGCCAGAGAATAGGCCTAT
>NW_017026347.1:0-212 GCF_001483705.2 Eufriesea mexicana | reverse complement strand
TTAGGTTGCGAGAGTATAATTTTCGCTTTTGCGCTATACATTGCTCTTCTGTTGATTTCTGCGGTCTACTTGGATATAAAGTTCCCTGCTCTGTTCTGTAAATTCCAGAAATTGTGACCGCGGCGCGTTATGCTGTGTTAGGTTACGTATGGTTAGGTTAGGTTTGTTTCGGTCAGGTTGGGACATCGTTGACCTTCGTACCGTACAGTCTC
>NW_017026346.1:0-212 GCF_001483705.2 Eufriesea mexicana | reverse complement strand
GCAAGCAATAGTGTCCTCGGAATGTTAGGTAGAGTTAGGTTACGTTTGGCATGGTTAGGCTTGGTCAGGCTTGGTTAGGGTAGCTTTGACTTTTGTGCTATACACTAGCATTCGGTGGATTTCCTCGCTCTTCGCTACTCTAGTATACTCTACTCGACTGAGGGGAGGCCAACAATAGCTGTCGTGGCACGTTAGGTTGTGTTAGCCTACAT
>NW_017026345.1:0-212 GCF_001483705.2 Eufriesea mexicana | reverse complement strand
GACTTTTGTGCTATCCAATGCTACTTGGTGGATATCTACGCCCTACTGCGATCTAATGTGTTCTGCTCGGCTCTGGGGTGGCCAACTGTAGTGGTCACGTCATGTCAGGTTTGGTCAGGCTCCGCTTGGTTGTGTTACGTTTGGCTGGCTTACGATGGGCTACTTTGGCTCTTGTGCTACGCACTGCTGCTCGGTGTATTTCTGCGCTCTAA
>NW_017026344.1:0-212 GCF_001483705.2 Eufriesea mexicana | reverse complement strand
AATATAATCTAACCAAACGTAGCCTAACTCAAACTAACGTGCCGAGGCCACTATTACTGGTCTCCCGCGAGACGGGTATAGCTTAGTAGAGCTATGTAGGGCGTTGAAATCCACAGAATAGAGGTGTACAGCAGAGAAGACACATTTATCCTCTCCTAACCTGACCAAACGTAGCAAAACCAAACGTAACCTAACTTAACAGAACGTGCAGA
>NW_017026343.1:0-212 GCF_001483705.2 Eufriesea mexicana | reverse complement strand
ACAAGAAAGATATCTCACCACGATATTAGTCGAAAATGTCAATGAAATTGAATTTTCGAGACACATGCTACAGCATTGCAATGGCTATAGCACGCCAATACATTCTTTCCTCATTATTTATGCAGGAAAGCTAGCTCGCCACGATATTTGTCGAAAATGACAAAAAAATTGAATTTTCCATCCAGATACTATAGAATTGCAATGGCTATAGC
>NW_017026342.1:0-212 GCF_001483705.2 Eufriesea mexicana | reverse complement strand
AATCCTTCCATTCATTCATCCATCCACACAGACCGCCGTCCATACGTCCATGCAGCCATACATCCGTACATCCATAAATCCATCCTTCCCTACTTCCATTTTTCGGTACGTCCATCCACGCATACATGCAAACATATATACATCCACACATCCTTACGTACGAACATCCGTCCATCCATACATCCCTCTACTCACACATCCATCCATCCATA
>NW_017026341.1:0-212 GCF_001483705.2 Eufriesea mexicana | reverse complement strand
GTTACGTTACCTTTGGTTATGCTATGTTTGGCCAGTTTAGCAGAGAATAGCTTTGACTTTTGTTCTATACGCTGCCATTCGGTGGGTTTCTGCGCTCCACATTGCTCTATTATAGTCTGCTCGAATCTCGGGATGCCAGCAGTAGATACCGTGGAACGTTAGATAGAGCTAGGTGACGATCGGTTTGGTTAGCTTATGTTACGTTTGGTTAG
>NW_017026340.1:0-212 GCF_001483705.2 Eufriesea mexicana | reverse complement strand
TGCTTCGCTCTGCAAAGGCTTGGAGTAGTGTACTCGACGCGTTAGGTTTAGTTCGGCTACGTTAGCGTATGACACGTTTGGCAACGTTAGGAGAGAGTAGCTTAGACTTCTATGTCATTCACTGCTGTTCGTTGGATTTCTGCGCTCCGCTGCGCTCTAATATGTTCTGCTTGGCTCTGGGGTGGTCATTAATGGCGGTCTCGGTATGTTAG
>NW_017026339.1:0-212 GCF_001483705.2 Eufriesea mexicana | reverse complement strand
GAAGGCCCGCAACAGTGGTCTCGGCACGTTATGTTGAGTCAGTTTACGTTCGGTTCGGTTAGCTTAGGCTAAGTTTGGAAAGGTTAGATTTAACTTTTGTGCTGTACAATGCTATTCGGTGGACCTCCTCGACCTACTGCGCTCTTGCTTGTCCTGCTTGGCTCTGGGGAAGCCAGTAGTAGCGATCGCGGCACGATAGTGTTAGTTAGGAT
>NW_017026338.1:0-212 GCF_001483705.2 Eufriesea mexicana | reverse complement strand
CACGGTATACACTAGAGCACAGTAGGGCGCAGAAGGCCACCAAATAGCATAGCATAGCACACAGGTCAAAGATATCCGTACCTAACCTGACAAATCCTAGCCCAACCAAACGTAGAATAACTATACCTAAGGACACGAGACCTCCATCGCTTGACTTCCCAGAGCCCTACGTATCATGTTATACGCACAGTAGAGTGCAGAGATCCACTGAT
>NW_017026337.1:0-212 GCF_001483705.2 Eufriesea mexicana | reverse complement strand
AAGGTGGCTGTACTTGCCATTGGATTCAAGGCGTTAGGATATCTATTCACCAAGCTATAGCAGGCTATAGATTTACAGAAGACATATTCTCTGGCACGAAAATGGCTGTACTTGCCAATGTATTTAAGGCGTTGGGCGACCTATTCACCAAGCTATAACTGATTATAGATTTTGAATAAACATATTCCCTGGCAAGTATCTGGCTGTACTTG
>NW_017026336.1:0-212 GCF_001483705.2 Eufriesea mexicana | reverse complement strand
CGAGTCAGGTTCGTTGTTTAACTTCATGCCAAACGTGGATATCACGAGTCTGACTCGTGATCGGGATTTCGGGTCGAACATGAATATCACGAGAGTGACACGTTATCGGTATTTCAGGCCAAACATGAATATCACGAATCTGACTCGTGGTCTTAATCTCGGGCCAAGAGGCGCCCTTTAGTCATCATTTGATAAAATTTCGAAGCTCGATA
>NW_017026335.1:0-212 GCF_001483705.2 Eufriesea mexicana | reverse complement strand
GCATTTGAATTTAAAATTTCCATTACACGCCTAAATCTAATCTGCTAAAGCGCGGGAATAAAGGGCACCGTTGCACGGGCAAAAATTAACAATTAGCTAGCATCTATGCGGCGCCAAAATTTCCAGAAGAAAGCAACGTTCGCGTAACAAAAAAAAAATACGTATAAACGAAAAACAGAGTGCAATATCCAAAACCATCGATGATTTTCTGC
>NW_017026334.1:0-212 GCF_001483705.2 Eufriesea mexicana | reverse complement strand
AATGCTGTACAATCTGGAAGGATAATTCAATTTTATTTACAGTTTAGACTAATATCGTGGTGAGCTAACATCCTTGCATAAGTAAGGAGGAAAGATACGGTTGGCATGCTATAGGCATTGCAATGCTGTAGAATCTGGATGGAATATTTAATTTTATTGACATTTTAGACTAATATCGTGGTGAGCTAACTTCCTTTCATAAGTAAGGAGTA
>NW_017026333.1:0-212 GCF_001483705.2 Eufriesea mexicana | reverse complement strand
AAAGATAGCTCACAATGATATTAGTCGGAAATGTCAACAAAATTGTATTTTCCAGCCAAATCTGTATCATTGCAACGGCAATAGCCCTCAAAAAGCATATTTCCACCTAACTTACGCAAGGAAGTTAGCTCACCACGATATAAGTCGATAATGTCAACAAAATTATAATTTCCAGCCACATTCTACATCATTGCAATGGCTACAGCACTCAA
>NW_017026332.1:0-212 GCF_001483705.2 Eufriesea mexicana | reverse complement strand
GTGCGCAGAAATCTAACGTATAGCAGTGCATATCACAAAAGTCAGAGCTACCATATCCTAACCAACCAAACGTATCGTAGCCAAACGTAACGTAGCACTTCCTAACGTGTCGAGACCACCATTGCTGACCTCCTCCGCGCAAAGCGGAAAACATTAGAGGAGTGTATAGCGCAGAAATCCATTGAAACGCGGTGTTTCGCGGAAAAGTCAAA
>NW_017026331.1:0-212 GCF_001483705.2 Eufriesea mexicana | reverse complement strand
AATCGAGGCGAAGGTTTACGTCGTTCTAAGAAGGTAAACTATTTTTGAAAGTTTAAATATAATTTAATTAGAATATATCTACAGCAATTTACAATAGGTCTTAGCTATATGCGTTCTACCGTGGTGTCGTTTGTATCGTTTGGATGTTTTTGCTGTCTGTCTTCTTGGTGTCGTGTATTTTTATATGTTCGTCGGTTGCTGTGATTGGCTGT
>NW_017026330.1:0-212 GCF_001483705.2 Eufriesea mexicana | reverse complement strand
CAGGCAAAGGTTCCTAACTCCTTAAAAGAAATCTTCTACAAACACAGAAAACTCCAAAAATACGCTCAGGTTCATTCGATGCAACAAACAATTGTATGAATACATCTAGCACCAACACCTAACGGCTCATGTCGTTAATGACCTCGTTATCGATGCGACGTCAAGCCCTCAATTAAAAAAAAGAATTAGCATTAATTTTATTTGGAGTAATT
>NW_017026329.1:0-212 GCF_001483705.2 Eufriesea mexicana | reverse complement strand
ATTTGGCTACGTTCGTCGGGCTTATGTTAGTTTGGGTTAGGTCTGGATTGCTGTGACTTTCGTCGTATAGACTGCTTTTCGGTGGACTTCTGCGCTCTGCTGTGCTCTAGTATGCTCTGCTTGGCTATGGAGTGGCAAGCGATAGCGTCCTCGGCACGCTACGTTGAGTTAGGTTACGTTCGGTTTTATCGTAAGTGGTTAAGTTAGGAAAG
>NW_017026328.1:0-212 GCF_001483705.2 Eufriesea mexicana | reverse complement strand
ACGATTTGTTAGGTTAGGAGGGGCTAGCTATGGCTTTCGCGCTATACACTGCTGCTCGGCGGAGTACTGCTCTCTACTTCCCTCTAATGTATTCAGCTTCGATATGGGAGACCAGCAATTGCAGTCTCGGCCCGTTATGTTGAGTTAGATTTCGTTTGGAAACGTTAAGTTAGTTTGGGTTGGGTTCGTTAAGGTACTACTTCCGTGGTATG
>NW_017026327.1:0-212 GCF_001483705.2 Eufriesea mexicana | reverse complement strand
GCGGATATTGCCCCGCTAAAAAATGAAATTTCTACGGCTACCTCGGCTCTGTTAACCTCCGCCACCCCTCACGACATCCCCCAATAAAACGTCATGCTTTTGGCTCAGCTCTTGCGGATTTTCCCTATGCAAATTATTTTTCTTGGTCTGTCTTCCTGTGTTGTCTCTTCTTTGGGAATTTTTTGCTATTTTTCCTGCGATTTTGGGGTGTA
>NW_017026326.1:0-212 GCF_001483705.2 Eufriesea mexicana | reverse complement strand
TGCGAGGTATCGAAGTCAAATAATTCTGCAATTCTATTATTATACGATTCTTTATTTACTGCTCAAAAAAATATCGCCAGTTTATTAGTAGAGAATCTTTGAAACTTTGATTTTCTACTCTTCTCTAGCCAAAAAATCGTCGAGTGCAAAGGGTTAACACTAGCCCTTTCGGTACGGAGGAGCTGGCCGCGGTTATACATTCGTGGTACGAG
>NW_017026325.1:0-212 GCF_001483705.2 Eufriesea mexicana | reverse complement strand
ATAGTGGTCCCGGCACGTTAGCTCGATTAGTGTTACATTCCGTAAAGCTTGGTTAGGAAGGCTATGTCAGGATTTCTTTAACCTTTGTTCTATTCTCCGCCACTCGGCGGGTTTCTGTGCTCTACATTCACCTGCTATACTCCGCTCGTCTCCGGGGCGTCGAGCAATAGTGGTTGTCGCACGTTAAGTTCAGTTATGTTACGACTGGTTAT
>NW_017026324.1:0-212 GCF_001483705.2 Eufriesea mexicana | reverse complement strand
CCTGGATGCAAATGGGTTAAAGCGTAAAGGTTTATGTTCGACGCGTTTCGACAATATCGGAAATCCAGAAACGTTCATAAATGCTCGCGTTTGAAATGTGTCTCCGAATAACATATCATTCGAGTAAACAACACGCATCATTCTGTCCGTTTTTCGACTACAAAGTTGAACAAGAAAGTATAAGTAATGTATATGTTAGTCGGATAAACGAA
>NW_017026323.1:0-212 GCF_001483705.2 Eufriesea mexicana | reverse complement strand
TTGGTTAGAGTAGGCTAAGTTTGGTTAGCTGGCTATGACATTTGTTCTATGCACTGCTATTCGGTGGATTTCCACGCTCTAGGTTGCTCTACTATACTCTGCTCGACCCATGGGAGGCCAGCAACAGTGGTCTCGGCACGTTACTTTGTGCTCTTCTATGTCGGGTTTGGCTTTGTTAGCTCGGGTTACATTTGGATATCATTGACTTCTTT
>NW_017026322.1:0-212 GCF_001483705.2 Eufriesea mexicana | reverse complement strand
ACATTCATAAGTACATGCATCCATACATCCATACATCCATACATCCATTCATCCCTACATCCATACAACCATACATCAATACAACCATACATCCACCCATCCGCACATGCATCCATCGATACATCCACCCATTTATACATCCAACCATAAACACATACATAGATCCATACATACATCCATAGGTACATACATACATTCATACATACACACAT
>NW_017026321.1:0-212 GCF_001483705.2 Eufriesea mexicana | reverse complement strand
GTATCATTGAACTGTAATAAAATTAAAAATGATTATAACACTCCTCATCCTCAAATATTAACTATCACAAAATATAGTAATACAATCACTTGAACAATTATAAAAATTCTATAATTTTTTTGAAAATTGCCATCTTCGAGGTACTACTCAACTATAATAAACGCAAAAATCATTATAATATACATCTCATCATCAAACATTAACTATCGCAA
>NW_017026320.1:0-212 GCF_001483705.2 Eufriesea mexicana | reverse complement strand
ACCAATGGAATCTTCCGCCCTTGTTTGTGCAGAAAAGTTTGCTCAATAAGATATTAGTCGAAAATGTCAATGACATTGAACTTTTCGTTCAGATTGAATTGCATTCCAACGGCTATAGCAAACCAATAGAATATTTCCTCCTTATTTAGGCAGGATGGTTTGCTCATCACTATGTTAGACGAAAATGTCAATAAAATTGAACTTTTCAGTCA
>NW_017026319.1:0-212 GCF_001483705.2 Eufriesea mexicana | reverse complement strand
ACGGATATAATTCTCTGTCTTTTAATTAAAGAACACCGTGACCCTGTAATGCTTATACCGTTTGAGCATACTCATCCAGCATGACGAGTCTACCATTTCGTTTCTTCCATCTCGACGCGTTTGCGTTGAAATTTCGAAATCGCGAGGGTAACGCTCGCTCGGACATTTCGGAGACGCGGGATCAGAGGAAGAAGACGGATTCGCGACGTTTT
>NW_017026318.1:0-212 GCF_001483705.2 Eufriesea mexicana | reverse complement strand
AGCAGTGGCCGCGACACGTCATGTTTGGTTATGCTACGTTCGGTTAGGTTAGATTTGGACAGGATGGGCCAGGTTATTTACGGCATTCGGGCGAATCACGGAATTGGAGTGGAGTTCCACGCCCTATTGCGCTCTAATAGGCTCTGCTAGGCTGTAGAGTGGCCAGCAATATTGGTCACGTAACGTCATGTATAGTACACTATGTTCGGGTT
>NW_017026317.1:0-212 GCF_001483705.2 Eufriesea mexicana | reverse complement strand
CATCATCTCCTCGGATGTAATACCGATGCTGATGTATTGATGGTTCACACATCTAAGCTACAGTTAAATGCACGCACGCTCAATGAATATTTAAAGTCAATTTTATTCTTCTTTTTCGATTCGTTTCTGCATATTGAATCTCCACTTCCCCGGTTGCACTACCATTGCTAGGACACCATGTATATGACAATACCAGAATACTTAGATTATCT
>NW_017026316.1:0-212 GCF_001483705.2 Eufriesea mexicana | reverse complement strand
ATCATTGCAATGGCTATAGCACGCCAAAAGGATCATTCCTCCTTACTTATGCAAGAAAGATAGTTCACCACCATATTATTCGATAATGTCAATAAAATTGTATTTTACAGCCGGATACTATAGAAATGCAATGGCTATAGCACGCCCAAAGGATCTACCCTCCTTATTTTAGCTAAAAAGGGAGCTCACTACGATATTAGTCGTAACTGTCA
>NW_017026315.1:0-212 GCF_001483705.2 Eufriesea mexicana | reverse complement strand
ACCCAACGAAAAGAAACCCATCTGAACATAACGTACCGAGAACACTATTACTGGCAACCCCAGTGCTGAACAGGACATATTATACCACAGTTGGGGGCAAAAATACACCGCATAGCACTGTATGGCGAAAAAGTCCAATATACTCTAGTCTAACCTTACCAAACGTTACATAAGCGAACGTAACGTAGCTCAACAAAACGTGCTGCGACCTC
>NW_017026314.1:0-212 GCF_001483705.2 Eufriesea mexicana | reverse complement strand
CCGAATTGCAGTCTATAGCGCAAAACTCGAAGCCATCATATCCTACACTAGCCAACCGTAACATTAGCAAACGCAGCATAACCCAACCTATCGTGCCAAGACCACTCATGCTTGCTTCAGCAGAGACAAGCAGAATACGATAGAGCGCTGTAGAGCACCGAAGTCCATGGTATATCAGAGTTGATCACATACGTCAAAGCTATCCTAACCTA
>NW_017026313.1:0-212 GCF_001483705.2 Eufriesea mexicana | reverse complement strand
TATGGATGGAAAATCCAATTTTATTGACATTTTCGTCTAATATCGCGGTGAGCTAGCTTCCTTAAGTAAGTAAGGAGGAAAGATCCTCTTGTCGTGCTATAGCCATTGCAATTCTGTAGAATCTGTTCAGAAAGTCCAAGTTTATTGACATTTCCGACTAATATCGTGGTGAGTTAACTTTCTTGCATAACTAAGGAGGAACGATACTTTTG
>NW_017026312.1:0-212 GCF_001483705.2 Eufriesea mexicana | reverse complement strand
TGCTCTCTGCACGTTAGGTTGTGTTGTCTTTCGTTTGGCTGGGTTACGCTTGGCTAGGTTAGGCTAGGATAACTTTGACTTTTACGCTATCCACTGCTACTCGGTGGGCTTCTGCGCTCCACATTGTCCTACTATATTCTGCTCGACTATGGAGAGATCAATAAGGGCAGTCGTGGCGCGATAGGATGTGTTTGGTTACGTTTGGTTGGGTT
>NW_017026311.1:0-212 GCF_001483705.2 Eufriesea mexicana | reverse complement strand
ATTAGTCGAAAATGTCAATAAAAATGAATTTTCCGGCCAGATTCAACAGCATTGCAATGGCTATAGCACGCCTAAGGGATCTTTCCCCCATACTTATGCAAGGAAGCTAGCTCTCCACGATATTAGTCGAAAATGTGAATAAAATAGAGCTATCCAGCACTATTCTGCAGCATTGCTATGGCTATAGCAGGGCAAAATGATCTTCCCACCTT
>NW_017026310.1:0-212 GCF_001483705.2 Eufriesea mexicana | reverse complement strand
TTGCGCGGAAATCCGGCGGATAGCAGTGAATAATACGAAACTCGGAGCTACCCTAATCGAACGTAGCATAGCCTAATCTCACGATATGTAGGCTAGCTAAACCTAATGTGCCGAGCCCACTATAGCTGGACGCCACGCAGCCAAGCAGTTCATATTAGATCAGTGTGGATTGCAGAAATCCACAGAACAGCAGTGTATACCACAAAAGTCAA
>NW_017026309.1:0-212 GCF_001483705.2 Eufriesea mexicana | reverse complement strand
GGAATTTCGCGAGCTTCCATCGATTTTTCGATTCTTCCATTTCGTGTCATTGTCAACGACCATCATTTTACTATTCTTAATAGGCGTAACTTCAACTTTTCCAGGCACGCGATTTTAAAGAAAATAAAAACCCAAATTGCACGAAATTGCAGTGTTTCACGTCCACACCTATCGCCATTTTGGTACCGTTTCGAAAACCTTTGACGGGAAAG
>NW_017026308.1:0-212 GCF_001483705.2 Eufriesea mexicana | reverse complement strand
ATTGCAATGCTATAGAATCTGCCTCGAAAATTGAATTTTAATAACATTTTCGACTAATATCGTTGTGTGGTAATTTTCTTGTATAAATAATGATGAAAGATACTATTGCCGTGCTATAGCCATTACAATGCTTTTGAATCAGCCTCGTCAATGCAACTTTATTGACATTTTCGACTAATATCGTGGTGAGGAAACTTTCTTGCATAAATACG
>NW_017026307.1:0-212 GCF_001483705.2 Eufriesea mexicana | reverse complement strand
TGTAATAACGAGAAAAATTAAATCTATGCCACGTTAATCTCTGATCAGCTGTAACTTTGCGAGAAGAAATCGTGCAGTGGCACTAGTAGGGTCAACGTAAAGGGTGAAGTCTGTTTTCACATTCCTAGATTGAATTTTTATTTGCATGCTTTTATTTATTAGTTTTCTCGGTGAACTTTTTAAATAAAGTTATTGTAACTTTACAAAGAGAG
>NW_017026306.1:0-212 GCF_001483705.2 Eufriesea mexicana | reverse complement strand
TGGAAGGATGGATTGAATGATGGGCCAATGGATGGATGGATGGTTGGATGTATGGATGTTTGTACGAATGGATGAATGAATGGATGTATGTATGAACGGATGATGTATGGATGTATGCATACCTGTTTGGAAGGGTACATGTATGAATGTTTGTACGCATGAATGCATGGAGGTCTGTATAGATGTGCGTATTTATCAATGTATGGATGTAT
>NW_017026305.1:0-212 GCF_001483705.2 Eufriesea mexicana | reverse complement strand
CATCATCACAGTATTGTAACCGATCTATAACTATGTTCAGAGTTGTTATAAATTCCAAAGCAACTCTGGGGTGGTCCGCGCATATTACGGTCATGACTTGAGATACTTCCAATTGTTAAGACGGTACTTACTTCATCCAACAATAAAATGCAGTAGCCGCTGAGTTATTCTGTTTAACGATGACCTAAGATCTGTAACAATTCTAGAATGAC
>NW_017026304.1:0-212 GCF_001483705.2 Eufriesea mexicana | reverse complement strand
CATCCTCTCCTAACCTAACCAATCGTGGCATAACCGAACGTATCCTATTTCAACCTAACGTGATTCGACCACAATTTCTGGCCTGCGCAGAGCCAAGCTGAAAATATTATAGTACAGTGGGGCGCAGGAATCCACCTAATTGCTGACTGTAGCCCTTAAGTCAAAGCTATCCTCTCTTAACGTAGCCAATCCTACCATAACCAATCGTAACG
>NW_017026303.1:0-212 GCF_001483705.2 Eufriesea mexicana | reverse complement strand
GGATGGATTTAGGGATATACGGACGTCAGGATGTATGTATGTATCGAAGGATGGATGGATGTACGGATGGATGTATGAACGTATGGGTGTATGGATGAATGGATGAATGGTTGGATGGGTGTATGGTTGTGTGGGTGTATGGATGTATTTATGTATGAATGTATGGAAGAATGGTTATATGGATGTATGGATGTAAGCATGTGTGTATGTAT
>NW_017026302.1:0-212 GCF_001483705.2 Eufriesea mexicana | reverse complement strand
ACACATACATCCATACGTTCATCCATACATACATCCATCCATACATACATCCATACATTCACACATCCATGTATCCACAAATCCGACAATCCGTACATCCATCCCTCCGTCCATACATCGATCCAACCATACGTACATCCATACATACATCCATACATACATCCAACAGTCCATCCATCCATCCATACATCCATACATACATCAATACGTAC
>NW_017026301.1:0-212 GCF_001483705.2 Eufriesea mexicana | reverse complement strand
TAATCTGTTATAGCATCGTGAATAGATCGCCTAACGCGTTGAATCCAGTGGCAAGTACATCCATCTGCTTGCCAGAGAATATGTCTATTCAAAATATATAACCTGTTCTAGCTTGGTGAATAGATCGCATATCACCTTCAATCCAATGTCAAGTACAGACACCTTCTTGCCAGAAAAAAGGTCTATTCAAAGTCTATAACCTGCTATAGCTT
>NW_017026300.1:0-212 GCF_001483705.2 Eufriesea mexicana | reverse complement strand
GAATATAGCACGCCAATTGAATCCTTCCTCCTTATTTACGAAAGAAAGATAGCTCACCACGATGTTAGTGGATAATGTCAATAAAATTGAATTTCCCGACCAGATTCTATAGCTTTGCAATGACAAGAGCACGCCAACAGAATGTTTCATCGTTACTTACGCAAGGAAGTTAGCTCACCACGATATTAGTCGAAAATGTCAATAAAATTGAA
>NW_017026299.1:0-212 GCF_001483705.2 Eufriesea mexicana | reverse complement strand
CCAACGAACATCCCCAATCTTCCGGGTCGTTATTACGCCGAGCTTATTCCCACGGTTTCTGTTTCCCAACACGCAAAATCCGGGACGACTGTCATTAACCCCAGTGACAGCATTTCGGAAGTAAACGAAATTCGACGAAGATCGCTGCATGCTGGAAATATTTGAGCACGCTTTCTAATTAAGGCCTCCACCTCGGTCCATCAAATATTTGG
>NW_017026298.1:0-212 GCF_001483705.2 Eufriesea mexicana | reverse complement strand
TACGTCGCGGTTATAGTTAGACGCAAGACCGAACTGAAGCTAACGACTGACTGACACTGACTGGTGTAGACCAACTGGCGTAGACTGACTCTCTTTGATAGACTGACTTAGACTGCTGTAGACGAACTGGACGAACTGATGTAGACTGATAGACTGCTTGCTCCTGGAGCGCGCTGCTCTATTTAAGGTGGCTGGGCGTTGCGCACGGCACT
>NW_017026297.1:0-212 GCF_001483705.2 Eufriesea mexicana | reverse complement strand
CAGGAGCAGCGGCTGCGGCACGTCATGTTTAGTCATGCTACGTTTGGTTAGGTTGGGTTAGGTTAGGTTAGGTTGGGGTATCTATGCCTGCTGAGGCATTCACGGAAATGCGGTGGATTTCTGCGACCTGCTGTGCAGTAGTACACACCGTTTATCTCTGTGGAGGACAGCAACAGCTATCCCGTCATATTGGGTTGCGTTCGGCCACGTTA
>NW_017026296.1:0-212 GCF_001483705.2 Eufriesea mexicana | reverse complement strand
CCAGGAGACGATGGCGGAGAGGGTCCGCGTGCTGATGGCTGAGATCTCCAATCAACGGAAGAAGGACGTCTCCCAGCAGGCGGTTATAGCTGACTTGCGGGAGAACGATTCCTCCCAGCAGGCGGTGATCGCCTCCTCGGGCGCGGAGATGGATCAGGAGCGGAGGCGTGTAATCGTCGACCCCGCGCCCGCTCGAAATGTGCGTGCGTGCG
>NW_017026295.1:0-212 GCF_001483705.2 Eufriesea mexicana | reverse complement strand
GTCTCGGCACGTTATCTCTAGTTAGGCTATGTTTGGTTATGTTCTGCTGTTTGGGTTAGTTTGTTGAAGCTTTGACTTTTCTGATATACACTGCTATACTGCGGATATCTGCGGTCTACTCTGCACTAGTGCGCTCTGCCTGGCTCTGGGGTGGCCAGCAATAGTGGTCGCGGTACTGTAGGATGAGTTGGTGTACGTTTGGTTACGTTACG
>NW_017026294.1:0-212 GCF_001483705.2 Eufriesea mexicana | reverse complement strand
AACATAGCCAAACGTAACCTAGCTCAAAGTAACGTGCCGCGAGCACACTAACTGGCCTCCCCAAAGCCAAGTGGAACATATTAGAGCACAGCAGAGGGCAGAAATCCGCCGAATAGCAGCGTATTGGGTAAAAGTCAGACCTATCCTGCCCTAAACCAACCAAGCGTAACCTAACTGAATCTACCGTACCGAGACCATTGTTGCTGGCCTCT
>NW_017026293.1:0-212 GCF_001483705.2 Eufriesea mexicana | reverse complement strand
GCATCCATCCATACATGCATCCATCCACGCATCCATACATACATATATACAGACGTCCATACGTTCATCCCTCGATCCATACAACCGTCCATACATTCATCCATCCACCAATCCATCCATCCATCCATACATCCATACATACGTCAATTAATATATCCATACGTACATCAATACCTACATTCATCCATCCATACGACCATGCATCCACACAT
>NW_017026292.1:0-212 GCF_001483705.2 Eufriesea mexicana | reverse complement strand
TAGAAGAGGTCAGAGTGCAGCAATCCTTAGAATCACAGTGTAATGCGCAGAAGCACAAGCTACACTATCCTAACCTAACCAAACGTAACATAAACGATCGGAACCTATCTCTGCCTAACGTGCCGAGATCACCATTGCTCTCCTCCCCGGAGGCAGGCAGAATGTACGAGTGCACAGTCGAGCGAAGAAATCCACCGCATTGCAGTGTATAG
>NW_017026291.1:0-212 GCF_001483705.2 Eufriesea mexicana | reverse complement strand
ATTTTCGACTAATACCGTTGTGATCTACCTTTGTTGCATAAATAAGCAGGAAATATCCTATTGTCGTGTTATAGCCTTTGCATTGCTAGAGAATCTGGCTGTAAAGTCCAATTTTATTGACAGTTTCTACTAATATCGTGGTGAGCTAGCTTTCTTCCATAAATAAGGAGGAAAGTTTCTATTGGCGTGCTATTGCCATTGCAATGCTATAG
>NW_017026290.1:0-212 GCF_001483705.2 Eufriesea mexicana | reverse complement strand
TCTCAGGCACCTGTATTTAGATAGTATTCTAGATAGAGCATGTATATATTGTACGTAGGAACAATAGGTGTGAGAGTGAATGCGAAGGAACACTTGGGCCTACCTAGCTGATGGGCCAATGCTCATTAACCCTTTGCACTCCTTTGTCGAGTTACACTCGACGTTCTTCGATTCCTTATTTACTGAACAAGAAAAGAGGAAGTAAGTAACTA
>NW_017026289.1:0-212 GCF_001483705.2 Eufriesea mexicana | reverse complement strand
CATAGCCTAAGAAAGCCTAACCGAACGTAAGCTAACTCAAAGTAACGACCCGAGACCGCTATTGCTGGCTTCCCCAGAGCAAAGGAAGACTTACTAGAGCACAATAGAGCGTAGATATCCTCAAAACAGCAGTGTACTGCGCAAAATTGAAGCTATGCTCACCAAACTTAGCCTAACCGAACTTAACCACATGAGACTTGACTCAACGTAAC
>NW_017026288.1:0-212 GCF_001483705.2 Eufriesea mexicana | reverse complement strand
TGTCTGTATAATTCAATTTTATTTACATTTTCGGGTACTATCGTCGTGAGCTAGCTTTCTTGTCAAAATAAGGAGGAAAGATACGATTGGCGTGCTATAGCCACTGCAATGCTATAGAGACTGCCTCGAAAATACAATTTGATTGACACTTTCGACTAATATCGTGGTAAGGTAAGTTTCTTGTATAAA
Source organism: Eufriesea mexicana (assembly GCF_001483705.2). NCBI lineage: Eukaryota > Metazoa > Arthropoda > Insecta > Hymenoptera > Apidae > Eufriesea > Eufriesea mexicana. Next base: position 23 of record NW_017026288.1, on the reverse strand, counting down.
TAAGGAGGAAAGATGCTATTGCC
>NW_017026287.1:0-212 GCF_001483705.2 Eufriesea mexicana | reverse complement strand
CTTGAAAAGTGGATCGGTAAGTTGTAAAAATTCTTTTCCAGTACAAAGAAGTATCGCTAATCTGTTCGTATTTCATTGGTGTCGTTACGGAGACATAATCTACGATGTTAATTATTTATTACACGAATAACTTTCTTCCTTGGGAAACGGAACTTTTAATTTTGAAAAACTCTTTTCAGTTAGAAAAGTCTCAACGTGCAGAGTTAATTATC
>NW_017026286.1:0-212 GCF_001483705.2 Eufriesea mexicana | reverse complement strand
GCCGACGAATCTGGCTGGAAAAATCAATTTTATTGACATTTACGACTAATATGGTGGTGAGCCTACTCCCTTTCGTAAGTAAGGAGGGAAAATGCTTTTGGCGTGCTGTAGTCATTGCAATGCTGCAGAAACGGGCTCGAAAGTTCAACTTTATTGACATTTTCGAGTAATATCGTTGTGAGCTAGCTTCCTGGCATAAGTATGGAGGACAG
>NW_017026285.1:0-212 GCF_001483705.2 Eufriesea mexicana | reverse complement strand
TTTGGCTTTCTCTGCTTTTGTGCTTTACACTGCAACACCGCTAATTTCTGCGCTCTACTGTACCCTAGTATGTGCTGCTTGGATCTGAGGAGACAGTGGTTGTGATATCGGCACGTTACGCTGAGTTAGGGTACGTTTGGTTAGGTTATGTTGGGTCAGGATAGGTTAGTGTATCTCTGACTGCCGTGCTTTACAGAGGAATGCGGGGTATT
>NW_017026284.1:0-212 GCF_001483705.2 Eufriesea mexicana | reverse complement strand
ATACATCCGTACATCCGTACATTCGTACATCCATACATCCACACATCCATACTTCAATAAGTCTGTCCAACCATACAACCATCCAACCATACATACAACCATACGTACATACACACATCGTTACGTACACCCATACACACATCCATCCATCCATACAGCCATCCATCCATACATACATCCATCGGTACTTCCATCCTTCCATACGACCATCC
>NW_017026283.1:0-212 GCF_001483705.2 Eufriesea mexicana | reverse complement strand
GATATATCGTAACCTAACCGGACCAAAGCTAACGCTACCAAACGTAGGGTAATTAAACCTATCAAGCCGAGACCTCTACAACTGGCCTCCCGAGAGCGAAGCAGGCCATACCAGAGCACAGTAGAGCAGAGAAATACACCGAATATCATTGTATACCGCAAAAGTCATAGCTATCCTGTCCCAACCTAACCAATCGTAACATTGCAAAACGT
>NW_017026282.1:0-212 GCF_001483705.2 Eufriesea mexicana | reverse complement strand
GTCAGTCAGTTCATGTCAGGTCAGTGCAGGTCAGGCCAGGCCAGGCAATGTCAGGCCAGGTCACGCCATTTCAGGTCAAGTCAGATCACGTCAGGTCAGGTCAGGTCACGTCAAGCCAGGTCGGGTCACGTCAGTTAGTTCACGTCTGTTCAGGGCAGGTCTGGTCAGGTCTGGCCTTCTCAGATCAGGCCAGGTCGTGTCGGGTATGGTCA
>NW_017026281.1:0-212 GCF_001483705.2 Eufriesea mexicana | reverse complement strand
CATTTTCGACTAATTTCGTGGTGAGTTAACTTTCTTGCATAAACAAGGAGGAAAGATTATATTGGCCTGCGATAACCATCGCAATGGTATAGAATCTTGTTGGAAAATTCAAATTTATTGACATTTTCGTTTGATATCGTGGTGAGCTGACTTTCTTGCATAAACAAGGAGGAAAGATTATACTGGCAAGCTATAACCATTGCAATGCTATA
>NW_017026280.1:0-212 GCF_001483705.2 Eufriesea mexicana | reverse complement strand
AAATTCAATTTTATTGACAACTTCGACTAATATCGCGGTGAGGTAACTTTCTTGCATAAATAATGAGGAACGATTCTATTGGCCTGCTATAGCAATTGCAGTGCTACAGAATCCGTCTGGAATATTCAATGTTATTGACATTTTCGATAAATATCGTGGTGAGCTAACTTTCTTGCAGAAATAAGGAATAAGAATTCTATTGGCGTGCTATA
>NW_017026279.1:0-212 GCF_001483705.2 Eufriesea mexicana | reverse complement strand
ATTCATTAGCAATGCTTTACCGTATAAATGGCGCGAAATTCAAATCTTGCGAGAATTTTGGGATACCTTATATATAGTAGTCTGTTATTGGAATAGTATTGGTTGTTCATTGATGAGATTCTTTAAATTTTAAATTGATGATCGCAGTGCTAAAAAATTTTTTCTACAGTGTTTATGGTGAGTTTTGTTTTTAATTATCTTGGTATCTTGGT
>NW_017026278.1:0-212 GCF_001483705.2 Eufriesea mexicana | reverse complement strand
GCGGTCTACTCTCCTCTGATATGCTCTGCTTGAATCTGCGGAAGCCAGCAATTCTGGTCGCGGGAGGTTAGGTTGAGAAGGTTATGTATGGTTAGGTTCAGTGAGGTTGGGTTAGGTTAGGATAGCTTCGGCTATTTTGCTCGACACAACTATCTTATAGACTCCTGGAATCTACTGCGCTCTTTCACATTATGCTCGTCTCTGAGGAGGCC
>NW_017026277.1:0-212 GCF_001483705.2 Eufriesea mexicana | reverse complement strand
ATAGCACATAAGTCAAAGATACCCCAATCATGCATTTCGGACCAAACCTAACTCAAACTAACGTGTCGCGACCACACATACTGGCCACTCCAGTGACAAGCGGGATACATTAGGACGCAGGAGAGAGTATGTATCTACCGAAAAGCAGCGCACGACACGAAAGTCAACCATATTCTGTCCTAACATGGCCAAAAGTGACATAAGCGAACGTA
>NW_017026276.1:0-212 GCF_001483705.2 Eufriesea mexicana | reverse complement strand
CATAAATTAAGCAGATAAACTGTTGTCTGAGATGAGTAAGTCCTGGTCCAAGATTCTGTTTCGGTTCCTCGCGTAAAATCCCTTCGACGAAGCTCTCAAAGTCGGTCTTATGATTAATCACTGCATGTCCCTTTGCTAAAGCAAACACCGGTATCTGGAATGAGCAGGTCTAGTCAAGAGACATCCGAGTGTGTTCAGTTCAAAGATCTTGA
>NW_017026275.1:0-212 GCF_001483705.2 Eufriesea mexicana | reverse complement strand
ATAGGATGCTAAATAAATAGTATGCTATGTAATAGGATGCTAAATAAATAGTATGCTATGTAACAGTATGCTATGTAATAGGATGCTATGTAATATTATGCTATGTAATAGTATGCTGATTTTTATGTATATACAGGGTGTACTATTTAAAGTTTCGCAGATTAGATTATTTCCTAAACTACAGTTCATTTTGAAAAATGTTTCAAGTGGAA
>NW_017026274.1:0-212 GCF_001483705.2 Eufriesea mexicana | reverse complement strand
TGACCTGACCTGAACTGACACGACCTGGCCTCGCCTCGCCTGACCTGACCTGAACTGATGTAAGCTGACCTGACCTGACCTGACTTGAACTGACCTGTCCTGACCAGACCTGACCTGACCTGACTTGACCTGACCTGACCTGTCCTGACTGATCTGATCTGAAGTGAACTGACCTGAACTGACCTGACCTGAGAGTACATGATCTGGCCTGG
>NW_017026273.1:0-212 GCF_001483705.2 Eufriesea mexicana | reverse complement strand
CGTGCCGATACCACTTTTGCTGGCCCTCCCAGAGCCAAGCTGAAAATATTAGGGTGCAGTGGAATGCAGAAATCCGCTGAATAGCTGGTATACCGCGGAAGTCATAGGTAGCTATTCGTAACCGAACCAATCGCAACGCAACCAAACGAAACCTAACACAAACTAACTAGACGGGACCACTATTGCTGGCCTGCCCAGAGCCCACCAGAGCA
>NW_017026272.1:0-212 GCF_001483705.2 Eufriesea mexicana | reverse complement strand
AAGTACAGCCATCTACTTTCCAGAGAATAGGTGAATTCAAAATCAATAACCTGTTATAGAATGTCGAAGAGATCGCCTAAGGCCTTCAAACCAATGGTAAGTACAGCCATCTACTTGGCAGAGAATAGGTCTATTCAAAATTTATAATGTGTTATAGCTTGGTGAATAGATCGCCCATCGCCTTCAACCCAATGGCAAGTACAGCCATATAC
>NW_017026271.1:0-212 GCF_001483705.2 Eufriesea mexicana | reverse complement strand
AAAGATTCTATTGGCGTGCTATAGCCATGGCAATTCTATAGAATCTGTCTGGAAAATTCAATTCTATTAACATTTTCGACAAATATCGTCGTTAGATAACTTTCTTGTATAAATAAGGAGGAAAGGAACCATTACCGTAAAATAGCCACTACAATGCTATAGAATCTGCCTCGAAAATTCAACTTTATTGACATTTTCAGCTAATATCGTCG
>NW_017026270.1:0-212 GCF_001483705.2 Eufriesea mexicana | reverse complement strand
TTTTGAATAGACCTATTTTCTGGCAAGTAGATGTCTGTACTTGCCATTGGATCGAAGGCGGTATGCGATCTATTTACAAAGCTGTAGCATATTATATATTTTGAATAGACCTATTCCCTGACATGTAGGTGCCTGTACTAGCCATTCGTCTGAAGGTGTTAGGCGATCTATTCACCAAGCTATAACAGGTTATAGATTTTGAAAAGCCTATT
>NW_017026269.1:0-212 GCF_001483705.2 Eufriesea mexicana | reverse complement strand
ACTGAAGGTACGGATGGATTTTTGCAGCCTAGATGAAGCAATACCAGCGCGGAGCTGCCCGATGGGGGCATTAATCGTCGGAGTAGGTCCTTCAGGGGGTGAAGGAGTTGGAAATTTGTTTTTAAATGGAAACTCGCGGATGGAATAGCTGTCCACCGAGTGAGACACGTGTACACGTTACAGGCATAAGCTTGCCTATTGGCGAGTGTGTT
>NW_017026268.1:0-212 GCF_001483705.2 Eufriesea mexicana | reverse complement strand
TACTCCGGAACTGCTTTCGAATTTACATCCTCAGTGGACAAAGTATTCCAGCGGTGACATTATAGTTTTGCTGGCTGTAGTCAGTACTGCGTTGCCAATTTGTAATATCTGGGAGCTCACTGGACCCTTACTTTTTCTTTCTAGATTGGTTATAGAAATGAAATCATAATTAAACATATTAATCGTTCGACAAATGTTGTACATTGGTGGAT
>NW_017026267.1:0-212 GCF_001483705.2 Eufriesea mexicana | reverse complement strand
GCCGACCCAATTAGTTTCTTCGCTGTCCTTCCTTCCTGTCCTGTAGCAGAATTTTATCTCATCTGTCTCTGCCTCAGTGAGCTCCTCCTTATTCTGCTTCTTCACGCAGGCTCTTATCTCCTTCTCAGAAAGCTCCTTCGGGATGTCGCAGACGATCATCCTGGGCATCCTTTGTGTGGGCATTCTCGATTTTAGCCACATGTTCCTGAGCT
>NW_017026266.1:0-212 GCF_001483705.2 Eufriesea mexicana | reverse complement strand
GCTGGAAAATTCAATTTTATTGACATTTTCCACTAATACCGTGGTGAGCTAACTTCCTTGCATCGGTATGGAGGAAAGATACTTTTGGCGTGCTATATCCATTGCATTGCTGTAGAATTTGGCTGGCAAATTCAATTTCATTGACATTTTCGACTAATATCGCGGTGAGTTAATTTTGTTGCATAAATAAAGGGGAAAGATTCTATTGGCGT
>NW_017026265.1:0-212 GCF_001483705.2 Eufriesea mexicana | reverse complement strand
GAGTCCGGTCGAACTGGCTTACACAGTCGGTAATAAGCTTCGAGGAATTCGTTCGTTTTCGTGACGTGGGAAATGAATCGCCTAATCGTTGATACGTCTGTTCTTCTCGAGAAGAGCGACAAACTATAGAGTTTATCAGGGTCTAAGACGAGACGATGATGAGGTTCAGAAGGTTTCTGTTAGATTTAGGGTCGAATTAGAAAACGTTAGAT
>NW_017026264.1:0-212 GCF_001483705.2 Eufriesea mexicana | reverse complement strand
AGGAGACGGATGACAGCAGTGTATAGCACACATGACTAAGCTCTCTTGCCTTAACCTCACCAATCGAAATATAACGCAACGTGGCATAGCTCCATCTAACGTGTCGAAACCAATATTGCTGGCATCCCCAGAGGCAGGCTGAGATACTGGAGCACATTAGAGCGCAGAAAGTCACACAATAGCAGTGAACAGCACAAAAGTCAAAGTAGCCT
>NW_017026263.1:0-212 GCF_001483705.2 Eufriesea mexicana | reverse complement strand
ACTTTTGGCGTGCTATAGACATTGCAATCCTGTAGAATCTGGCAGGAAAATTCAATTTTAATGTCATTTTCGACTAATATCTTGTAGAGATAACTTTCCCGCATTAACATGGAAGAAAGATTCTATTGGCGAGATACAGCCACTGCAATGCTATAGAATCAGGATGGAAAATTCAATTTTATTCACATTTTCGGCGGATATCGTGGTGAGTT
>NW_017026262.1:0-212 GCF_001483705.2 Eufriesea mexicana | reverse complement strand
CCTGATACAAAATCGCGAAATCGGCCAAAACTTTTTCTTCCAGGCCGCAAAAGAATTGTCCACCGAAGCGGCAAAAGTATTGACCACCGTAGCGGCAAAAGTATTGACCACCGAAGCGGCAAAAGTATTGTCCGCGGCGGCGGGGAAAGTATTGTCCATCGAAGCGGGAAAAGTATTGACCAAAAACGGCAAAAATATTGTCCTCTGAATTC
>NW_017026261.1:0-212 GCF_001483705.2 Eufriesea mexicana | reverse complement strand
TGTGCCTTTCACTGCAGTGCGCTGGATTTATGCGCACTACTGTGCTCTAGTACACTCTGCTTTCCCCTGTGGAGGTCAGCAATGGTTGTCCAGTCCTGTTACGTTGAGTTAGGTTGCTCTTAGGTATGCTACGTTTGGCTAGGTTAGGTTAGGCTGCTTCGACTTTTGTGCATTACACTACTATTCCGTGTGCTTCTGTGATCTACTGTGCT
>NW_017026260.1:0-212 GCF_001483705.2 Eufriesea mexicana | reverse complement strand
GCAAGAAAGATAGCTCACCACGATATTAGACGAAAATGTCAATGAAATTATATTTTCCAGCCATCTTCTACAGCATTGCAATGACTATAGCGCGCCAATTGGTTCTTTCATTCATGTTTATGCAAGAAAGTTAGCTCACCACGATATTCGTAAAAAATGTCAGTGAAATTGAATTTTCCAGCCAGTTTCCAGAGCATTCCAATTGCTATAGC
>NW_017026259.1:0-212 GCF_001483705.2 Eufriesea mexicana | reverse complement strand
TGGGCCTAACAGTGCCGTACAACGTTCAACTGAATTGGGTTCCTCGATCGCTAGGTGTCGTTGGCAATCGTTTGCGAAAGATTAGTTCCTTTAAAACTTCGAAATATTAAACAGAATTTAGTAATAATTTAGTAATAAGTCGGTAGCAAGTGATAATTAATAACCACTTTTTCAACGAAAGCGTAAACCTCGAGTTAATAGATTTTTACATT
>NW_017026258.1:0-212 GCF_001483705.2 Eufriesea mexicana | reverse complement strand
TCTGCGCTCTACTCGCCTCTTATAAGTTCCGTTTAGCGGTGGGGGAGCAAGCAATAGTGATCTTAGCCCGTTAGGTTTAGATAGTCTTCGTTTGGTCAGAACAGGATTGGTCATGATTGGTCAGTGTGTCTGCGACTTTTGTGCTATATAGTGCTATTTGGAAGCTTTCTGGGCTCTACTGTGCACTAGTATATCCTGCTTGTCTCTGGGGA
>NW_017026257.1:0-212 GCF_001483705.2 Eufriesea mexicana | reverse complement strand
AACAGAACCTTTGCTCCTTAATTATGCTGAAAATCTTGCTCACGACGACATTAGTCTAAAATAGCAATTGAATTGAACATTTCAGTCAGATTCTATTGTAATGCACACGCTATAGCATACCAGTGGAATCAGTCCTCCTTTTTGTGCACAAAAGTTTGCTCAACAAGATGTCAGTCGAAAATGTCAATAAAATTCAACTTTTCAGTTAGATT
>NW_017026256.1:0-212 GCF_001483705.2 Eufriesea mexicana | reverse complement strand
CTATAACGTGCGCAGATTATAGTAATTTCAGCGATACGTTGAATATGAGTGAATATATTGTAGGATACCAAAAGAAATCGCGAATTGGCTATTGCCAACAAAAACAAATTGTAAATCGATCGATATCTTCTAGAAACAAATCGAAAAGCTATTCTATATAACAAAATTAAGTTGCCCGACTCCTCTACGGGGAGGTGAAGCGTAGGTTAAGG
>NW_017026255.1:0-212 GCF_001483705.2 Eufriesea mexicana | reverse complement strand
TAAAGTTACGGTGTTGTTCTAATAAATTTTCTAATTTCTCATTAGTATAATATATATTTTTATCTGTGATAAAATTTTCCATATTTAACTCCTAAACTCGCGGAGTGGCTACTGCTTTCTACGAAGTATATTATATCATATTTTTCTTCTAAAAGAAGGAAAATATCTGTATATGATATAGATTTTTAATCATCATTTCAATTTTTCGTGCT
>NW_017026254.1:0-212 GCF_001483705.2 Eufriesea mexicana | reverse complement strand
AATAGGTCTATTCAAAATCAATAACCTGTTATAGAATGGTGAGTGGATGGCCTAACGCCTTCATTCCAATGTCAAGTACAGCCATCTACTTGCCAGAGAATATTTCAATTCAAAATATATAACCTGTTATAGCTTGGTGAATAGATCGCCCTATCGCACCCAATCGAATGGCAAGTACAGCCATCTACTTGCCAAAGAATAGGAATATTCAA
>NW_017026253.1:0-212 GCF_001483705.2 Eufriesea mexicana | reverse complement strand
ATCCATCCATCCATTCATACATACATCTATCCAACCATACATCCATCCGCCAATCCATTCATGTATAAATACATACATACTTCAATACATCCATACATCCATCCATACATCCATACACCCGTACTTCCATAAATTCGTACATTCAAACGTCCATACATCCATACATGCATACATCCGTACATACTTACATCCATACATCCATGCATACCCCC
>NW_017026252.1:0-212 GCF_001483705.2 Eufriesea mexicana | reverse complement strand
ACAGGTTCTGAATAGACCTACTCTCTGGCAACTAGGTGGCTGTACATGTCATTGGATTGAAGGAGTTAGTCGATCTATTCGCCAAGCTATACAGGTTATAGATTTTGGAGAGGCCTAATCTCTGACACGTAGATCGCTGTACTTGCCACTGGTTGAAGGCGTTAGGCAACCTATTCGCCAAGCTATAACAGAATATAGATTTTGAATAGATC
>NW_017026251.1:0-212 GCF_001483705.2 Eufriesea mexicana | reverse complement strand
CTGCGCTCTACTGTGCTCTAGTATGCCATGCTTTGCTCTGGAGGGCAGCAGCAGCGTGCTCGGCACGTAAGGTTTAGCTAGAGTAATGTTTGGTTACATCCCGTTTGTTTCGGATTGGTTTGAGTAGTTAAAACTTTACTGATATACACTGCGATTTTGTGGATTTCTGCTTTCAACTTTCCACTAATATGTTCTGCTTCGTTCTGTGGCGG
>NW_017026250.1:0-212 GCF_001483705.2 Eufriesea mexicana | reverse complement strand
TACACAATTCAAATGTTATCGAAATTTACTCAAGATTTGACAACTGAAACCAAATAAAGTATTCCTTCCTATATTTCAAACCATGCATTCTCTTTTAATTGTGAATTTCGAAATTTTATAAGCTCGAGTATTTTGCTTCTAAAAATTCTTTCATAAATCCCAAATCTTTTAAATTCGAAGCTCGAGAAATCCATATTTCTATTCATTCATCC
>NW_017026249.1:0-212 GCF_001483705.2 Eufriesea mexicana | reverse complement strand
AACATAACTCAATCAAACGTGCCGCCACCACTACTGCTGGCTTCCCGTGAGGGAAGCAGAACACATTAGAGCATAGTGGAGCGCTGAAATCGACTGTATATCAGTGTATAGCCCAAAAGTCAAAGCTATCATATTCCAACCTGACCAATCGTAACGTAACCAAACGTAATACAACTCAGCCTAGTGTGACGAAACAACTAATTCTGCCCCCG
>NW_017026248.1:0-212 GCF_001483705.2 Eufriesea mexicana | reverse complement strand
TTCTCTGGCAAGTAGGAGGCTGTTCTTGCCATTGGATTGAAGGCGTTGGGCGACCTATTCACCGAGCTATAGCAGACTATATATTTTGAATATACCTATTCACTGGCAAGTAGATGGCTGTACCTGCCATTGGATTGAAGGCGATAAGAGATCTATTCACCAAGCTATAACAGATTATAGATCTTGAATAGACCAATTCTCTGGCAAGTAGA
>NW_017026247.1:0-212 GCF_001483705.2 Eufriesea mexicana | reverse complement strand
AATAGTGGTCTCTGCACTTTAGTTTGAGTTATGCTGCGTTTGGTTATGCTACGTATGGCTAGGGTGGGAGAGGATGTCTATGCCTTCTGTTCTATACACTGCTATTCGGTGGATTTCTACTCTATACTGTTCCATGGTATGCTACGCTTGGCTCTGGCGTGGCCGGCAATAGTGGTCTCAACATGATGGGTTGTGTTTGGTTGCGTTCTTCT
>NW_017026246.1:0-212 GCF_001483705.2 Eufriesea mexicana | reverse complement strand
ATTGGATTGAAGGCGTTAGGCGATGTATTCACCAAGCTATAACAGATTATAGATTTTGAATGGGCCTATTCTCTGGCAAGTAGGTGGCTGTACTTGCCATTGGTTGAAGACGTTATGCTATCTACTCCCCAAGCTATAGCAGATTATACATTTTCAGTAGACATATTCTCTGGCAAGAAAATGTCTGTACTTGCCAATGGATTGAAGGCGTT
>NW_017026245.1:0-212 GCF_001483705.2 Eufriesea mexicana | reverse complement strand
TGGATGTATGTATCTATGTATGTATGGATGTAATGATGGATTGATGGATTGGTGGATGGATGTTTGTATGGATGTATGCATGGATGATTGTATGGTTGTATGTATGGATGTATGTATTGCTTTATGTATGGATGTATGGATGGATGGAAGGATTGGAGGGATGATGTATGGATGGATGGATGTATGGATCTATGCATGTATGAAACGATCGA
>NW_017026244.1:0-212 GCF_001483705.2 Eufriesea mexicana | reverse complement strand
ACATAACGTGCCTAGACCACAATTGCTGACTTCCACAGAGACAGCCAAAATATACTAGAGCAAGGTAGGGCTCAGAAATCCGCCGCTTTGCAGTGAAAAGCGCAAAAGTAAAAGCTACCCTAACCTAACCTGACATAACGTAACCTAAATGAACGTAGCGTAACTCAGCATAAAGTGCAGATACCAATATTTCCGACACTTCCAGAGCCAAG
>NW_017026243.1:0-212 GCF_001483705.2 Eufriesea mexicana | reverse complement strand
TTTCCAACGTGAACTTTAAAATATTTATTACAAGACTGTTGTTGTTCTTGAGGGTTTTAGGTTTCATCGACTATGGGGTTATTAGCGACGGATATCGGTATGGTGTCATAATTTTTCTTACAAGAAGAGTGCAAGTCCTTTGGGTCATTGATTTAGTTCAAATTTTGCAGAAAAATTCAAGGAAATGTACTATTATAAGGGAAACTACTCGA
>NW_017026242.1:0-212 GCF_001483705.2 Eufriesea mexicana | reverse complement strand
CATTTTCGCCATACGCTGCTATTCGGAAGAATTCACATTGTACACTGCTCTGCTATGCTCTTCTTAGCCCTTGAGGGACCAGCAAGAGCTTTCGTGGCACGTCAGGGTGTGCTACGTTACGTCTGCCTATGTCACGCTTTTCTAGGTTTGGGTTGGATATTGTTGACTTTTGTGCTATACACAGGTATTCGGTGGATTTCTGTGCTCTTCAT
>NW_017026241.1:0-212 GCF_001483705.2 Eufriesea mexicana | reverse complement strand
ACAAACGTAACCAAACCAAACGTAACCTATCCCTGCATAACTAGTCGAGACCACTATTGCTGGCCCAACCCCAGATCCAGGCAGGTCGCCCTAAAGCACGGAAATGTCAAAGCCTGCCAAACCTATCCCAAGCAATCAGGACATTGCCGAACATAGCATAGATCAAACTGTTGCGATGAGACCACTATTCCTGCCGTCCCCAGAGACAAGCT
>NW_017026240.1:0-212 GCF_001483705.2 Eufriesea mexicana | reverse complement strand
AGGCTTCTCCAGAGCCAAGCAGAGCATACTAGAGCACAGTAGATCGCAGCAATCAACCGCATTGCTGTGTATACCACAAAAGTCGAAGCCATCCTGACTAAACCTTACCGAACCTAACCTAACAAAGCGTAACCGAACTAAACCTATCGTGCCACGGCCGCCACTGTTGGCATCTCCATCTGCCAAGCAGAATGTATTAGAGCTCAGTAGAG
>NW_017026239.1:0-212 GCF_001483705.2 Eufriesea mexicana | reverse complement strand
AGGAATCCACCCAAAAACAGTGCATAGCACGGAAGTCAGAGCTTCCCTATCCTAACAATGCCTCATTTAACCAAAACGAACGTAGAGTAACTAAATAGAACGTGCCGCAAACACTATTGCCCGCCTCCCCATAGACGAGCAGAATATGATAGAGCAGAGAAGAGCACTAAAGTACATTGGATATCAGTGTTCAGCACATATGTCAAAGCTAT
>NW_017026238.1:0-212 GCF_001483705.2 Eufriesea mexicana | reverse complement strand
TCGCAATGCTATAGAGTATGGCTGGAAAGTTCAATTTTGTTGACAATTTCAACTAATATCGTGTTGTGTTATCTTGCTTGCATAAATATGGAGGAAAGAAGCTATTGGCGAGCTGTAGCCAATGCAATGCTTTAGAATGTAACTGGCAAGTTCAATTTTATTGACATTTTCGACTAATATCGTGGTGACCTAACTTCCTTGCATAAGTAAGG
>NW_017026237.1:0-212 GCF_001483705.2 Eufriesea mexicana | reverse complement strand
GTGCTCTAGTATACTCTGCTTGGCTCTGGGTGGCCAGAAATAGTGTTCTTGGCACGTTAGGTGCGGTTGTGTTACGTATGGATAGGCCAGGTTAGGTTATGTTTGGTTGGGTTTGCTTTGACTTTTGTGCCATACGCTGCTATTCGGTAGTTCTCTGCGACCTACTGTGCTTTACTATATTCTGCTTGGCTCAGGGGAAGCCGGAAGCAGTG
>NW_017026236.1:0-212 GCF_001483705.2 Eufriesea mexicana | reverse complement strand
CATAACATATAAATAGAAGTTCTCCGATCTATCTGTTGTAAGAAAATCACTGACCAAGAGACCATGACACTCGCTGATGAATAGATCGCGATAATTTCGTATTTGTGATAACTCTCGAGCTTTATGGAACGATTGACAGTGAAAAGCATCGAAAGGTGGAAGCCTCCAAGTGTGAGGAGTTACTAGCGAGGAATTTGTAAGAGACCTTCGAG
>NW_017026235.1:0-212 GCF_001483705.2 Eufriesea mexicana | reverse complement strand
TATGGATGTATGTATAGATGTACGTATGGATGTATGGATGTATGGATGTATGGATGTATTGATATACGAATGTATGGATGTACGGATGTACGGATGTGTGGATGTATGGATGTATATATGTATATATGTATGGATGGATGGATGGATTTTTGGAAGGATGTATGGATGGATGGATGTGCGGATGGACGGATGTATGCATGTATGAATTTATG
>NW_017026234.1:0-212 GCF_001483705.2 Eufriesea mexicana | reverse complement strand
CAAGCAGAACGTATGGGAGGAGAGGAAAGCGCAGAAGTTCATAGGGTTGTGGTTAATATCGTGGAAGTCAAAGTTACCCCACCCTAACCAAGCCAAACGTTACATGTTCCGGGCTAACTTGCGGCGGACACAATTGCTTGCCTCCACGTAGCAAGGCATAGTGTACTAAAGCACAGTATAGCACACAATTTGACCGCATAGCTGTGTATAGC
>NW_017026233.1:0-212 GCF_001483705.2 Eufriesea mexicana | reverse complement strand
ACATACATACATACATCAATACATCCATCCATCCATCAATACATCCATACAACCGTACATCCATAAATTCGTTCATCGATACGTCCGTACATACCTAAATCCACCCATCCATACATCCATCCATCCATACATCCACCAATGCATACATACATACATATGTACATCCATCCATTCAGTCATCCATAGATCCATCCTTACATACATCCATCCAT
>NW_017026232.1:0-212 GCF_001483705.2 Eufriesea mexicana | reverse complement strand
CGTTCAATTATAAGAAAGGTTGACAGTTTTTTTAAGTTAATAATTAATATAATTTGAACTTGGCACATATAAAGTCACATAACATCATCAAAAATGAGCAAATGTTTAAAAAGGAACTATATGATGCTTTACAAATCCTATTTAACTACTGGAGGACAAATTTTTTATTAAGAGCATACTTTATTTAAGTGACGTTTCGCCGTATTTGGAAC
>NW_017026231.1:0-212 GCF_001483705.2 Eufriesea mexicana | reverse complement strand
AATATCGTGGTGAGCTAACTTTCTTGCATAAATAAGGAGGAAAGATTCTTCTGGCGTGATATATCCATTGCAATTCTGTAGAATCTGTCTGGATAATTTAATTTTATTAACATTTTCGACTAATATCGTGCGGAGCTAACATTCTTGGTTAAATAAGGAGGAAAGATATTATTGGCGTGCTGTAGCCATTGCAATGCTATAGATTCTGGCTT
>NW_017026230.1:0-212 GCF_001483705.2 Eufriesea mexicana | reverse complement strand
CTGGGAATCCTAGAAATTGTGGCCGCGGCGCGATAGGATGTGATATGTTAAGTCTGGTTAGGTGAGGTTTGTTTGGGTTAGGTTGGGATATCCTTGATTTTCGTACGGTACACAGACGTTCTATGGGCATCTGCGTTCTATTCCCCTCCAATATGCCCTGCTTGGCGATCGGTACGCCAGCAATCGTGGGCTAGGCTCGGGAGTTTGGGATT
>NW_017026229.1:0-212 GCF_001483705.2 Eufriesea mexicana | reverse complement strand
CTCTGTGACGCTAAATGAAATTCGACCATTGGACACGTTTTGAAAGAGTTTCGGGATCATAAGCTGTCTGTGTACCACTGTTCCAATGCCTGGAAGCTCGAGTAACGAAGTTGGAACAATAACTATATATTGACATCAACCAGATGTGAAATAATATCTCATCACAGTGTTTTATGTCAGAAAAATATGAGAAAAGCTTCGAATTGTTACAT
>NW_017026228.1:0-212 GCF_001483705.2 Eufriesea mexicana | reverse complement strand
GATATGCTAGGTTATCTACGGCTTTCGTGCTACCCACTACAGTGCCGTCGATTTCTGCGCTATGCATTGCTCTACAATGCTTTGCTCGACTTCGGGCATGCGAGCAATAGTGCTAGTGGCACGTTAGGTTGTGTTATGCTACTTTTGCTTAGGATAGGTTAGGCTAAGTTCGGTTAGTGGAACCTCCACCTTTCGTGCAACACACTGTTATC
>NW_017026227.1:0-212 GCF_001483705.2 Eufriesea mexicana | reverse complement strand
ATATGAATTACTGTAGCCACGATCGTACTCTACAGTGGTAATACCAGAATTGCTATTGAACGTTAGTTATAAGCAAACAAATTAGTCAAACAGCTAAAGGTCTGTGATGATTGCTGTTATCAATGCTGTTCCTTCAACTGTTAGCGTCCCGCAAGACAATAGGGTAGTCCCTTGTCATTCTAGGATTGCAAAGGAATATAAATCATCGCTGA
>NW_017026226.1:0-212 GCF_001483705.2 Eufriesea mexicana | reverse complement strand
AGGATCTTTCCTCCTTATTTGTGCGAGAAAGTTAACTCACCACGATATTTGCAGAAAATGTCATAAAATTGAGTTCTCCATCCAGATTCTATAGCATTGCGAAGGCTATAGCAAGCTAATAGAATCATTCATCCTTTTTTAGGTAATAAAGATAGCTCACCACGATGTTAGTCGAAAACGTCAATAAAATTGACCTTTCCAGCCAGATTCTA
>NW_017026225.1:0-212 GCF_001483705.2 Eufriesea mexicana | reverse complement strand
GACCAATATCGTTGTGAGCCAGCTTCCTTGCATAAGTAAGGAGGACAGATCCTTTTGGCGTGCTGAAGCCATCGCAATGCTGTAGAATGTGGCCGGAAATTTCAATTCCTTTGACATTTTCGTCTGATATCGTGGTGAGCTAACCTTCATGCATAAACAAGGAGGAAAGATTGTATTGGCAAGCTATAACCACTACAATGCTCTAGAATCTG
>NW_017026224.1:0-212 GCF_001483705.2 Eufriesea mexicana | reverse complement strand
GAGGATAGATTCTACTGTCGCTGTACTCATTGCGATGCTATAGAATCTGTTAGGAAAGTTCATCTTCATAGACATTTTCGACTGAAATCTTGGTGAACTACGTTTCTTGCATAAATAAGGGTGAAATATACTATTGGCTTGCTTTAGCAATGGTAATGCTATAGAACATGGCTGGAAAATACAATTTTATTTACATTATCGACTACTATCGT
>NW_017026223.1:0-212 GCF_001483705.2 Eufriesea mexicana | reverse complement strand
CTCCTAACATAACCAATCGTAACATACCCTGTCGCAACATACCTGAACCTGGTGTGCAGATACGATTATTGCTGGCCACCCCATGGTTGAAGAAAGTATAGCAGTTCTGTGTGCAGCGCAGAAATCTACCTAATAACTGTCCTTGCCATGGAAGGCGGTGCTACCCAAACCTAACCCAAACGGACATAACATTACCAAGCGTAACCTGACCG
>NW_017026222.1:0-212 GCF_001483705.2 Eufriesea mexicana | reverse complement strand
CAAAATCTATAATCTGTTATAGCATGGTGAATAGGTCGCCCAACGCCTTCAATCCAATGGCAATTTCAGCCATCTTCTTGCCAGAGAATAGGACTATTCAAAATCTCCAACCTGTTACAGCTTGGTGAATTGATCGCCTAACGCATTCAATCGAATGGCAAGTACAGCCATCTACTTGAGAGAGAATAAGTCTATTCAAAATATATATACTG
>NW_017026221.1:0-212 GCF_001483705.2 Eufriesea mexicana | reverse complement strand
CGGGTGCCTACTGATGGAGTCGTTGCTCAGGCGTTGATATAATCGATTTCTTGCTTACCGATTACAGCAACAAAAACTAGCAGAAAAGAAAGAGTAAATAAATTACAGTCTTATAATCCAATACGAACAAAGGTGCCGCTTTAAATTTTCCAACAGCCAGGATTCTTCCTGATCCTCGCTATTAGCTTCCACCGAATCCACGTGGAAAAATC
>NW_017026220.1:0-212 GCF_001483705.2 Eufriesea mexicana | reverse complement strand
CCAATCGGCAGCACCATAGGGACCACAAGACAATGAAAAATCTATTCCCCATGGGGGAGGGAGGACTCGCACAAGCTCTTACGTTAGAGGGCGTCGCTGTTTTCCGTTGTAGCGATCACCATTTACCCCCTCGCCACTAGATGGATTCTAACTTCGAGGACTTGCGAGAAAGTCCTCGGAAAGCCTCCAATTCCTACACATAGAACTTCCCG
>NW_017026219.1:0-212 GCF_001483705.2 Eufriesea mexicana | reverse complement strand
CCTGATTCTACAGCATTGCAATGGCTGCAGTAGGGCAATAGAATTGTTCCGTCTTATGTATACTAGGGAGATAGCTCACAACAATATTCGTCGAAAATAACAATAAAATTGAATTTTACAGCCTGTTTCTATAGCATTGTAATATCTGAAGCACGCCAATAGTATCTGTCCTCCTTATTTATGCAAGAAAGTTACCTCACTACGATATTAGT
>NW_017026218.1:0-212 GCF_001483705.2 Eufriesea mexicana | reverse complement strand
AACTTTCTTGCATAAATGAGCGTGAAATATACTATTGGTGTGCTATAGCCACTGCAATGCTATTGAATCTCCCTGGAATATTCATTTTTATTGACATTATCGGCTAATATCCTGGGGACCTAACTTTCTTGCATATATAAAAAGGAAACATTCTACTGGCGTGCTGTTGTCTTTGCGATGCAACAGAATCTGTCTGGAAAATTCAGTTTTAT
>NW_017026217.1:0-212 GCF_001483705.2 Eufriesea mexicana | reverse complement strand
CACAATAACGTACTGATAATTGTAAACATTTACTGCAATAGCTGACGTATAAATAGCTTACTCAAGAATAACTGTGGAACATAAGTTATCACTGAAATGGTTAATACAACGGCTAGTGATCTCTGTTGATAAATGTACTAAGGGCCATGTAGTCAATTCTAAATATTTGTAGCAATAACCGTACTATGCGTTGGTTGATCTAGAATTTGCGC
>NW_017026216.1:0-212 GCF_001483705.2 Eufriesea mexicana | reverse complement strand
CACCACGATGTTACTCGAAAATGTCTGTAAAATTGAATTTTCCGGCCTGATTCTATAGCACTGAAATGGCTATAGCACGCCAATAGAATTTTTCTTCCTTATTTATGCAAGAAGACTAGCTCACAACAATATTAGTAGAAAATGTAAACAAAATTGAATTTTCCAGCCTGTTTCTATAGCATTGCAATGCCTATAGCACGCCAATAGAATCT
>NW_017026215.1:0-212 GCF_001483705.2 Eufriesea mexicana | reverse complement strand
CTTTACATGTACAATGCTACGTCTTTAGCTACAGTGATCAATCTCAGAATCACTTGGACTAGATCATGATCTGGACTACGTCAAAATTTATCAACATGATCATTAATTATGATGAATACAGTTAACATAATTATGTTGAACGTAGTTTGAACATTTGTTTGGACACAGTCAACATTCCCCAAAAGTGCAATACGAAATACAGGTATTTTATC
>NW_017026214.1:0-212 GCF_001483705.2 Eufriesea mexicana | reverse complement strand
AATAGAAATATTCAATTAAATTTGAATATATATATTATTATTGTGATAATAATTTAATGTAATATAAATATAGAAATTTTATTAGGTTTTTATTGTCTATTTTAATGGAGATACTGAATTAAATTTGAATATTTATATATTATTATTGTGATAATAATGTAATGTAATATAAAGAATAGAAATTTTATTAGGTTTTTATTGTCTATTTTAAT
>NW_017026213.1:0-212 GCF_001483705.2 Eufriesea mexicana | reverse complement strand
ATATCGTGGTGAGCTGACATCCCTGCATAAATAAGGTGTAAAGATTCTACTGGCGAGCTATAGGCATTGCAATGCTACAGAATCTGGCTGGAAAAAGTAATTTTACTGACATTTTCGACTGATATCGTCGTGAGCTGCAGTCCTTGCTGAAATAAGGATGAAAGATCCTATTGGCCTGCTATAGCCATTGCAATTCTATATTATCTGGATGG
>NW_017026212.1:0-212 GCF_001483705.2 Eufriesea mexicana | reverse complement strand
TCTATAATCTGTTGTAGTTTGGAGAATAGATCGTCTAACGCCTTCAATCCAATAGCAAGTGCAACCATCTACTTGCCAGAGAATAGGCCTATTCAGGATCTATAATCTGTTATAGCTTGGGGAATAGGTCGCCTAACGACTTCAACCATTGGCAAGTACAGCCATCTACTTGCCAGAGAATTGGTCTATTCAAAATCTGTTACCTGTTGTAG
>NW_017026211.1:0-212 GCF_001483705.2 Eufriesea mexicana | reverse complement strand
AATAAAATTGAATTTTCCAGCCAGGTTCTACAGCACTGCGATGGCTATAGTGGGCCAATAGGATCCTTCCTCCTTATGTATGCAATGGAGTTAGCTCACCACGATATTAGTCGAAAATAACAATAAAATGTAATTTCCCAGCCTGTTTAAATGGCACTGCAATAGCTGTAGCACGCAAAAAGAACATGTCCTCCATATTTATGCAAGAAAGT
>NW_017026210.1:0-212 GCF_001483705.2 Eufriesea mexicana | reverse complement strand
ATAAGGAGGAAAGATACTATGGGCATACTATAGCCATTGCAATGCTATAGAATCTGACTGGAATATTCAATTTTATCGACATTTTCGACTGATACCGTGTTGAGCTAGTTTTGTTGCATAAATAAGGAGGAAAGATTCTATTGGCATGTTATAGCAATTGCAGTGCTATAGCATCTGACTGGAAAATTCAATATTATTAACATTTTCGACTA
>NW_017026209.1:0-212 GCF_001483705.2 Eufriesea mexicana | reverse complement strand
AAGTTAGGTCACCACGATATTAGTCGAAAACGTCAATAAAGTTGAATTTTCCAGACAGATTCTGGAGGATTGCAATGACTACTGTAGGCCAGTAGAATCTTTCATCCTTTTACATGCAAGAAAGTTAGCACACCACGATAGTAGTCGAAAATATAAATAAAATTGATTTTTCCAGCCAGGTTCTACAGCATTACCATGGTTCTATAGCACGC
>NW_017026208.1:0-212 GCF_001483705.2 Eufriesea mexicana | reverse complement strand
TCCTCTAATATGCTCTGCTTGACAACGTGGATGCCAGGCATACCGGTCGCGGCACGTTAGGTGGTGTTAGATTACGTTCGGTTCGGTTAGGTTAGGTAAAGCTGTGTTAAGTTAGGGTGTGCTGGACTTTTGTGCTAGACGCAGATATTCCCTGGACATCTGTGCTCTATTGTGCTCTATCATATTCCGCCTGCCTCTGGGGTCGCCAGCAG
>NW_017026207.1:0-212 GCF_001483705.2 Eufriesea mexicana | reverse complement strand
CATTCGGAGCATATGAGAGCATAGTAGAGCGCAGAAATCACCTCTACTTCAGCGAACAGTACAGAAATCAAAGTTATCCTATCTCAACCGAATCAAACGTGACACAACCAAATGTAAGCTAACATGACTTGTCCTGCCGCGACCATAACAGCTGGCCTCACCAGAGTCGATCAGAGTACAGCAGAGGATGGTAGAGCGCAGAAAGTCACCAA
>NW_017026206.1:0-212 GCF_001483705.2 Eufriesea mexicana | reverse complement strand
GTTCTGTCTTGTTTCGATTGGCACGGTTAGGATATGCTATTTTGTCCTTTGTGCTATACACAGATATTCGGTGGACTTCTGCGCTATAATGTACTCTAATATGCTCTGCTTGGCACTGGGGAGTCCAGTAATAATGGTCTCAGCACGTAAGGTTGGGAAAGGTTACGTTTCGTAAGGTTCGGATGGGAAGGCTCGGTTAGGATTTCATTGAC
>NW_017026205.1:0-212 GCF_001483705.2 Eufriesea mexicana | reverse complement strand
CAGCCAGATTCTATAGCATTTCGACGGCTATAGCGAGTGAATTGATTCCTTCCTCCTTATTAAGGAAAGAAAGATAGCACACCATGATATTAGTAGAAAATGTCAATAAATTTGTATTTTCCATCCACATTCAGTGTCACTGCAATGGATATAGCACGCCAACAGCATCTTTCCTCCTTATTTATGCAAGCAGGATAACTCGCCACAATATT
>NW_017026204.1:0-212 GCF_001483705.2 Eufriesea mexicana | reverse complement strand
TAAATTAATTGTATACAAGATTGTAATTAATGAAAAACCAATACTATTACCGACATCAACTCGGACACTCCGGGAAATAATTATTCGTGACCAATTAATTAAGAAGAAATTAGTATCGAAAAGTATATTAGAAAGCTCGTAAAGGACGCGCCTTTACGATGAAATTATAAAAGTTCATAAATTAATCGCAGGAATTGAGTAATTAATTAATT
>NW_017026203.1:0-212 GCF_001483705.2 Eufriesea mexicana | reverse complement strand
CATAGCCAAGCAGAATACACTAGAGAACAGTAGATCACAGGAACTCGCAGAATAACAGTGTATTGCACGAAGTTCGAAACAATCCTAACCAAGCACAACATAACATATCCTAATCTAGCGTAGCATAACGCAATATAACGTGCCGCGACTACCATTGCTGTCCAAGCAAAATTTAGTAGAGCACAGTCTAGCGCAGGAGTTCTCCCAGTAGC
>NW_017026202.1:0-212 GCF_001483705.2 Eufriesea mexicana | reverse complement strand
ACTCCGTGCTGAATTAATATTCTTCATATTAGTTATGGTACAATTAATTAACAGGATTAATAACTTTTCTTTGAAAAATTTTTCTGTCACTCCTGTCAATAGTTCAATCGGGGCGATTATTTCTACCGAGACACCCTGTATGTGTAGTTGATTACGATGAGCTCTTTTATTATTTTTATTTTGCACTCCGTGCTGAATTAATATTCTTCATA
>NW_017026201.1:0-212 GCF_001483705.2 Eufriesea mexicana | reverse complement strand
CGTGGAACGATTTTCGATGTCTGAAACGTATCGGGTGTCTGGCGTATCTCGGGGGGCTCTTGCAAATAGGTATAGGTTCCTCCGAATCTTGGGTACAGCTGATTGTTCGTGGATATTTTACAAAGCACCAGGATCGTGTCAACCAGGTACAGAATTTTTGCAGTTGAATTCGGTGCATGGTTACCTTTATTTCAGGTGTGAGACAGTTCTTT
>NW_017026200.1:0-212 GCF_001483705.2 Eufriesea mexicana | reverse complement strand
TTCAATCCAATGGCAAGTACAGCCATCGACTTGCCAGAGAATAAGTCTATTCAAAATCTATAACCTGCTATAGCTTGGTGAATAAAGCGCGTAACGCCTTCAATCCAATGACAAGTACAGTCATCTACTTGCCAGAGATTAGGTCTATTCAAAATCTCTAATCCGTTATAGCTTGGTGAGTAGATCGCCTAACGCCTTCAATCCAATGGCAA
>NW_017026199.1:0-212 GCF_001483705.2 Eufriesea mexicana | reverse complement strand
AATTAAGTAACATCCTTATTCCTTGTATTCGCCAATCAAAGTATATTCCCTACATATATTCATATTATTATTATCTTATTTTTTTTATTCTCTTTCTCCTTCTCTTCATTTTCCTTTCCCCCTCCTTTCCCGCCCCAAAAAAATGTATGTGTGAATAAGGGTAAAGCGCTTATGCATATTGGAAATAGGTTCGACGCGAATAAGCGAAGTGT
>NW_017026198.1:0-212 GCF_001483705.2 Eufriesea mexicana | reverse complement strand
CTTACGATCGGTTAGGTTCGGACGGGATTGCATTAACTTTTGCGCTGAATAACGATATTCGGATACCTTGAACGCTCTACATTGCTCTAATCTGCCCTGCTTGTCTCTGGGGAAGCTAGCAATTGTGGTCTCGGCACGCTAGGTTTAGCTAGGTCACGATCGTTTGGGTTAGGTTAGGAAAAGTATTGTTAGGATGACTTTGACTTCTGTGC
>NW_017026197.1:0-212 GCF_001483705.2 Eufriesea mexicana | reverse complement strand
GATCTAATATGCTCTGCCTGGCGCTGGGGAGTCCAGTAATAGTGGTCTCGGCACGTTAGGTTGAGTTACGATATGTTTGAATGTGTTACGTCTGGTGGTGTTGGGATAGGGTAGTCTAGACTTTTGTACTATAAACGGCCAACCGCGGGCTTCTGCGCTCTACTGTGGTCTAGCATATTCTGATTGTCTCTGTGGAGGCCAGCAATAGTGGT
>NW_017026196.1:0-212 GCF_001483705.2 Eufriesea mexicana | reverse complement strand
GTTATGATGTGTTAGGTTACCTCTGTTTATTCCACGAGCGGAGAGGACAGGAGGTGGTAGTCTTGACCTGTTTGCTGTACACTGCTCTTTGTCGGATATCAGCGATCTACAGTGCTCCAGTGCGTTCTGCTCGGCACTGGAAAGCCCATCAATAGTGGCCCCGGAAAGATGTGTTTAGTTATGTAACGTTCGGTTAGGTCAGGTTAGGATAA
>NW_017026195.1:0-212 GCF_001483705.2 Eufriesea mexicana | reverse complement strand
TTTTCGACTAATATCGTGGTGGGCTAACCTTCTTGCATAAATAAGGATGAAGGATTCAATTGGGGCGCCATAGCCGTCGCAATGCTATAGAATATGGCCGGAAAGTTTTATTTTAATGACATTTTCGACTAATATCGTGGTGAGCTAAATTTACTACATAAATAAGGAGAAAAGATTCTATTGGTGTGCTATAGCCATTGCAATGCTATAGA
>NW_017026194.1:0-212 GCF_001483705.2 Eufriesea mexicana | reverse complement strand
TTATTGTCGGATCTCGTCATTAGTATATCTTGTTATCGTCAGATCTCGTCATTATTACATCTTGTTATCGTCAGATCTCGTCATTATTACATCTTGTTATCGTCAGATCTTGTCATCGTTAAATCTTGTTATTGTCGGATCTCGTCATCATTATATCTTGTTATCGTCAGATCTCGTCATTATTACATCTTGTTATCTTCAGGTCTCGTCAT
>NW_017026193.1:0-212 GCF_001483705.2 Eufriesea mexicana | reverse complement strand
GACTATTGGTTCGCTATAACCATTGCATTTATATAGAATCTGACCGAAAAGCTCAATTCTATTGATATTTTCGACTAATATCGTGTTGAGGATGCTTCTCTGCATGAATAAGTAGGAAATATCCTATAGGTTTGCTATAGCCAATGTACTGCCATAGAATCAGACTTTAAAGTCCAATGTTATTGACATTTTTGTCAATTATCGCGGTGAGC
>NW_017026192.1:0-212 GCF_001483705.2 Eufriesea mexicana | reverse complement strand
CGCGAAATTTAATTTCTTATCTCGAAAATAAGTTCACGCAGAATATTTCAATCGTAAACAAGTGTCTTCAATAAAAATTAAATTAAATTAAATTCAAAAATGAATCGATGAATTTTTTCCTGAGAAATCGAAAAATTAAAAATACATTCTGAAGTCGGTTTCCTTTTTGAAATTTAATTATCGATTTTTCTCGAACCGTTTATTTGTTCAAC
>NW_017026191.1:0-212 GCF_001483705.2 Eufriesea mexicana | reverse complement strand
CGAATCGACGAAAATTCGACTCCTATGTAGCCCAACCCGGTTCGACGAATCCTCCTCTTCCGTCATGTGTCCGTTCATCACTTGGGCGCGATATTAACCGACGATTAACAGGGTAATGCTGGAGCAGAGTAGCGATAATTAGCCGGGGACCAATGGCGCGGAAAAAGCAACGGCATCGATCGCGGTTCGGTTTTTAATTCAGCCGGGAGACG
>NW_017026190.1:0-212 GCF_001483705.2 Eufriesea mexicana | reverse complement strand
CTTATTTAGGCGAGAAAGTTAGCTCACCACGATATTAGCCGAAAATGTCAATAAAACTGAATCGTCCAGCCATATTCTATAGGATTGCAGTGACTATAGTACGCCTGGAGCACCTTTCCTCCTTCTATATGCATGAAAGATAGGTCACAACGATAGTAGTCGACAATGTCAATAAAATTGAATTTTCCAGCCAGAATCTACAGCAATGCCTT
>NW_017026189.1:0-212 GCF_001483705.2 Eufriesea mexicana | reverse complement strand
ACATATCCTGGCCGAACTTTCACTCACCCAACATAGCCTAACCTAGCCTAGCCGAGCCTAACCAAACCTAACCTAACCTAACCTAACACAACCTAAACTAACCTAACCAAACCCAACCTAACCTAACCTAACCTAACATAACCTAACCAAACCTGACCTCACCCAACCCAACCCAACCCAGCCCAACCCAACCCAACCCAACGCAACCCAAC
>NW_017026188.1:0-212 GCF_001483705.2 Eufriesea mexicana | reverse complement strand
TGCTCTAGTATATTCTGCTTGGCCTTGCGGAGGTCAGAAACAGTGTTCTCGGGACGTTGTGTTCAGCTATGTTACTTTTGGTCATGTTACGATTGGTTATGTTGGGATAGGTTATTTTCTACCTTTCTTGCATACGCTGCATTACGGTGGATGTTTGCGCAATACTGGGCTCTAATATTTTCTGGTAGGCTCTTGGGAGGCCAGCAATAGTG
>NW_017026187.1:0-212 GCF_001483705.2 Eufriesea mexicana | reverse complement strand
TCATAGACAATCGACAAAGCTGCACCGAATATAGCCATCCATGATGTACTGTTGCGTTGGATTGGTATGTTCACTGACGATTATAATTTCACTGACGATTTATATTCTATGATAATTCTAGACTGGTGAAGGCATAAATCTGTTGTATCAGGAGACATTAATAACTGATACTACATTACTGACTGCATCTATCGACGCAGCACTAGAGCCAT
>NW_017026186.1:0-212 GCF_001483705.2 Eufriesea mexicana | reverse complement strand
TGCATTACATTGGATAGGGTTAGGTATGGATAGCTTTGACTTACGTGGTCTACACTGTTTCTCAGTGGATTTCTGCGCTCTACTGTGCTCTCGAATGTGCTACTTGGCTCTGGGGAGACCAGCAATAGCGGTCTCGGTAGGATAGGTTCAGATATATTGCGTACGGTCATGTTACGTTAGGTTAGGTTAGGGCAGGTTAGCTCTGACTTTTG
>NW_017026185.1:0-212 GCF_001483705.2 Eufriesea mexicana | reverse complement strand
TCAGGCCGGGCCAGATCATGTCTGGCCAGGTCAGGTCAGTTCAGGTCAGTTCAATTCATAGCATATCATGTCAAGTCAGGTCACATCAGGTTATGTCAGGCCAGGCAAGGTCGGGGATGGTCAGGTCAGGTCAGGTCTGATCAGGTCACGTCAAGTCAGGTCAGGTCAGGGCAGTTCAGCCCAGGTCATGTCAGGTCTGGGCAGGTCAGATG
>NW_017026184.1:0-212 GCF_001483705.2 Eufriesea mexicana | reverse complement strand
CGTAAATAAGGAGGAAAGATTCCATTTGCGTGCTATGCCCGTTGCAGTGCTACAGAATCTGGCCGTAAAAATCAACTTTTATTGACATCTTCGACAAATATCGTACTGAGCCACTTTCTTGCATAAATATGCAGGAAAGATTGTTTTGACGTCTTATAGGCATCGCAATGGTACAGAATCTGTCTGGAAATTTCAATATTTTTGGCATTTTC
>NW_017026183.1:0-212 GCF_001483705.2 Eufriesea mexicana | reverse complement strand
CGAAAAGTTTGCACACCAGCATATTACTCGGTAATGAGCTTGCGGGTCCGATTCTAATGCAATGCAATGTCTACAGCAAACCCATGGAATCTTTCTCCATTATTTGTGCAGAAAAGCTTCCTCACCAAGATATTTGTCGAAACTGACATTAAAATTGAACTTTTCAGTCAGATTCTATTGCAATGCTATGCCTATAGCAAACCAATACAATA
>NW_017026182.1:0-212 GCF_001483705.2 Eufriesea mexicana | reverse complement strand
TTCGACGAATATCCTGGTGAGCTGCTTTTGTTGCATAAATAAGGAGAAAAGATTCTATTGGCACGCTATAGCTATTGCAATGCTATTGAATCTGACTGGAAAATACAATTTTATTGACATTTTCGGCTAATATCGTGGAGAGCTAATTCTGTTGCATAAATAAGTAGAAAATATTCTATTGGCATGCTATAGCCACTGCAATGCTACAGAAT
>NW_017026181.1:0-212 GCF_001483705.2 Eufriesea mexicana | reverse complement strand
TCGTAACATAACCGGCCGTAGCCCAACACAATATAACGTGCCGCGACCACTATTGGTGGCCTAACCAGGGCCAAGCAGAATATAGTAGAGCACAGTAGAGCGCAGACATCCACCGAATAACTGTATACAGTACGGAAGACGATGCTATTATAACCGAATCCGACATAGCCTAACCAAACCAAACGTAGCGTATCACAACCTAACGTGCCGAC
>NW_017026180.1:0-212 GCF_001483705.2 Eufriesea mexicana | reverse complement strand
AGATCCGCCGCATGGTAATGAATAGCACAAAAGCCGTAGATATCCCGGCATAACCTTACCCAAATTAACGCAACCAAACGTAGCATAGCTCATCACAGCCGTCTTCGACTGCTGCTTCTGGCATACCCGGAGGAAAGCAGAATATAGCTGGGCACTGAAGAGCACAGAAATCCGCCGAAAAGCGGTGTGGATCACGAAAGTTAAAGCCACCC
>NW_017026179.1:0-212 GCF_001483705.2 Eufriesea mexicana | reverse complement strand
GTATGTATGTATGGATGTATGTATGAATGAATGTATGGGTGTATGTATGGATCTGTGTATTGAAATATGTGTGGATGCATGGCGGGATGGATGGATTGGTGGATGGATGTATGGATGGACGGATGTATGTACCGATGGATGTATGGTTGGGTGGATGTTTGGATGGATGTATGTATAGATGGATGGGTGTATCGAATGATAGAAGTACGAAT
>NW_017026178.1:0-212 GCF_001483705.2 Eufriesea mexicana | reverse complement strand
TAAATAAGGAGAAAAGATTCTATTGGTGTGCTATAGCCATTGCAATGCTATAGAATCTGACAGCAAAATTCAATTTTATTGACATTTTAGACTAATATCGTGGGGTGCTAATTTTATTAAATAAATAAGGAGAAAAGATTCTATTGGCGTGATATAGCCATTGCAGTGCTATAGAATCTGACTGGAAAATTCAATTTTATTGACATTTTCGA
>NW_017026177.1:0-212 GCF_001483705.2 Eufriesea mexicana | reverse complement strand
ATCTATTCACCAAGCTATAACAGGTTATAGATTTTGAATAGACCTATCCTCTGGCAAGTGGATTGCTGTTCTTGCAATTCGATTGAAGGCGTTAGGCGACCTATTCACCAAGCTATAAGAGACTATTGGTTTTGTATAGACATAATCTTTGGCAAGTGGATGGCTGTACTGGCCATTGGATTGAAGGCGTTAGGCGATCTATTCACCAAGCT
>NW_017026176.1:0-212 GCF_001483705.2 Eufriesea mexicana | reverse complement strand
GAGGAAAGATGCTTTGAGACTGATATATCCATTGCAATGCTGCAGAATCTGGCTGGAAAATTCCATTTTTTTGACATTTTTGACTTCTATCGTGGTGAGATGTCTTTCTATAATAAGTAAGGGGAAATGATGCAATTTGCGTGCTATACCCACTTCAATGCTATAGAATCTGTCCGGAGAGGACAATTTTGTTGACATTTTCGACTAATATC
>NW_017026175.1:0-212 GCF_001483705.2 Eufriesea mexicana | reverse complement strand
TGTCAATGAATTTGAATTTTCCGACAACATTCTATATCATTGCAAAGGCTATAGCACGCCAATTGTCTCTTTCCCCTTTACTTATGCAAGGAAGTCAGGTCACCTCGATATAAGTCGAGAATGTCAATAAAATTTTTTTTTCCTTGAGGATTCTATACCATTGCAATGGCCAGAGCACTCAAAAAGCATCTTTCCTCCTTACTTACGCAAGG
>NW_017026174.1:0-212 GCF_001483705.2 Eufriesea mexicana | reverse complement strand
TCAGCGCTCTAGAGTGCTTTACTATACCAGGCCCGACTATCGGGAGTCCTGCAATAGTGGGCGCGGCACTTTAGGTTCAGGTAGAGTACGTTTGGTTAGGTTGTGCTACGTCGCGTCAGGCTAGGATTGCATAAACTTTTGTGCTACAAGCAGATATTTCATTCACTTCTGCTGTGCGCTACCACACTCTGCTTGTGTCTGGGGACGCCAGG
>NW_017026173.1:0-212 GCF_001483705.2 Eufriesea mexicana | reverse complement strand
ATGGCAGTACTCATTATAGTGTTGTCAATTGTTCGTACCTCGTGGGATCGTGGATACGTGTTTCGTTATTCTAGCGTCGTCGTAGAACATAAGTCATCAGTAAAAGCATACTTCATCGCCTAAGTTGTTATATCGGTCGATGTATTGTATATCGTGCAGTCAATTAGAAATATATCAAGCCACAGCCGTAATATACATTGATTATACCACAT
>NW_017026172.1:0-212 GCF_001483705.2 Eufriesea mexicana | reverse complement strand
GTAGGCCACCTTTGGTTTGGTTATGTTCGCATGGGTTAGGTCAGTGCAGATATAACGCTTGAGGTATACACTGCGATTCTATGGAATTCTTCGCCCTAGTTTCCTCTAGTAGGTTCTGCTCGTCTCTGGGGTAGCCAGCAATGGTGGTTGCAGTACGTTAGGTTGAACTATGTTGCGTCTGATTATATTAATGTTGGATATATTAGGATAGG
>NW_017026171.1:0-212 GCF_001483705.2 Eufriesea mexicana | reverse complement strand
GTCTATTCAAAATCTATAACATGTTAGAGCTTGGTGAATATATCGCCGAACGCCTTCAGCCCAGTGGCAAGAACTGCAACCTTCTTGCCAGAGAATAGGACTATTCAAAATCTATAATCTGTTATAGGTTGGTGAATAGATCGCCTGACGCCTTCAATTCAATGGCAAGTACAGCCTTCTACATGCCAGAGAGTAGGTCTATTCAAAATCTA
>NW_017026170.1:0-212 GCF_001483705.2 Eufriesea mexicana | reverse complement strand
GTGGTGAGCTATCTTTTTTGCATAAATAAGGAGGGTAGATTCTATTGGCGTGCTACAGCCATTTCATTCCCATAGTATCTTGCTGCAAAATTCAATTTTATTGACATTTTCGACTAATATCGCGTTGAGCTAATTTCCTTGCATAGGTGAGGAGGAAAGATCCCTTTGGCGTGCTATAGCCATTGCAATGCTATAGAATCTGGCAGGAAAAT
>NW_017026169.1:0-212 GCF_001483705.2 Eufriesea mexicana | reverse complement strand
ACTGCAATGTCTACAGCACGCCTGTAGTATCTCTCCTCCTTATTTATGCAAGAAAGTTAGGTCGCCACGATATCAGTCGAAACTGTCAAGAAAATTGATTCTGCCAGGCACATTCCGTATCATTGCAATGGTTCAAGCTCGCCAAAAGGATATTTCCTCCTCATTTATGAAAGAAAGGTAGCGCACCACAATATTATTCGAAGATGTCAATA
>NW_017026168.1:0-212 GCF_001483705.2 Eufriesea mexicana | reverse complement strand
GGTCAGGTCAGGTCAGGTTAGGTCATGTCAGGTCATGTCAAGTCTGGTAAGGTCAGGCCAGGCAAGATCATGCCTGGTCAGGTCATTTCAGGTATGGCCGGTTAAAGTCAGCAGCGGTCAGGTCGTGTCAGGTAATGTCAGGTCAGGTGAGGTCAGTTCAGGTCAGTTCACGTCAGATCAGATCATGTCATGTCAGGTCACATCAGGTCAGG
>NW_017026167.1:0-212 GCF_001483705.2 Eufriesea mexicana | reverse complement strand
CTTATGTCCTACGGCAACTCTAGAATGAAAAAAGAGAGAACCATAATCCCGATAGATATAAACTATTGACAACGCGGTACTGAGTGCATCCATAGCCACAGTACGGTAGAAGTTGCACTACTTTGTCTTCTGGTGAAGGAAATTCCGATCAAATTCTAGAATAATAAATACATAGTACTGTTACGGCTACAGATATTTATAACTGACAGTAC
>NW_017026166.1:0-212 GCF_001483705.2 Eufriesea mexicana | reverse complement strand
TTCTTATTTATGCAAGAAAGTCACCTCACCACGATATTTGCCGAAAATCTCATAAAAATTGAACTTAGCAGCCAGATTCTATTCCACTGCAATGGCTATAGCGTGCCAATAGAATCTTTCCTCCTTATTTACCGAAGAAAGTTAGATCTCCACGATATTATTCGAAAATACCAATAAAGTTGAATTTTCGAGGAAGATTCTATAGCATTGCA
>NW_017026165.1:0-212 GCF_001483705.2 Eufriesea mexicana | reverse complement strand
TTGCAAGCTCAGGACGGCGTCGAGAAGTACTCGCCGTACGAACGAATAGACTCAAATTTTAAAACGCTCGAAAATCCGAACCACGTGACCAACGCTCACGCAATTCACACATGTGACCACCATGCATCTTAGGATTGGATATATCTCCACCGCATTCCATTCCGAGAATATACAATAATGTCAATATTCGCCGAACGCAGTCGGACCGAAAT
>NW_017026164.1:0-212 GCF_001483705.2 Eufriesea mexicana | reverse complement strand
AATGGCTATAGCTCGCCAATAGTATCTTTCCTCCGTATTTAAGCAAGAAAGTTACATCACGACATTTGTCGAAGATGTTAATAAAATTGAATTTTCGAGGCTGATTCTATAGCCCTGCAATGGCTACAGCGTGCCAATAGAATCTTTCTTCCTTATTTATGCATGGATGTCAGCTCAGCACAAAATTATTCGAAAATGACAATAAAATTGAA
>NW_017026163.1:0-212 GCF_001483705.2 Eufriesea mexicana | reverse complement strand
CTTTTCCGCTCTACAGCGCTCTTCGGTGGATTTCTTCTCTCTATATTCCTCTAGTATGATCTGCTTGGTTCGAGGAGTTCAGCAGTGACGGTGTCGGCACGTTTTACAGAGTTAGGGTACGTTTCGTTAGGTTAAGTTAATTCGGGTAGGTTTCGGATATCTTTCAGTTTCCTGCTATAAACAGCATTGCGGTGGATTTCTGCGCTCTGCTG
>NW_017026162.1:0-212 GCF_001483705.2 Eufriesea mexicana | reverse complement strand
AAACGTAGCATATCCAAGCGCAACGTAACTCAACCTACCATGACGAGACCACTATTGCTGGCCACCTCAAGGACAAGCAGAACATACTAGAGCACACCAGCGCGCAGATATCCACAGAAGAGCAGTGTGTAGCACAAAAGTCAAAGATCCCCTATCCTAATATATCCAACTTTAACATAACCAAACGTAACATATCTCAACTTAGCGTACGG
>NW_017026161.1:0-212 GCF_001483705.2 Eufriesea mexicana | reverse complement strand
CAGATTCTATAGCAGTGCAATGGTTATATTACGCCAATAGTATCTTTCCTCATTGTTAATGTGGGAAAGGTACCTGACCACGATATCAGTCGAAAATATCCAAAAAATCGAACTTTCCAGCCATATTCTGTACCATTACCATGGCTATTGAACGCCAGCAGAATCTTTCCTCCTTATGTGAGGCAAGAAAGTTAGGTCACCACGATGTGAGT
>NW_017026160.1:0-212 GCF_001483705.2 Eufriesea mexicana | reverse complement strand
ATTTTCAATATTTGGGGGCGAAATAAGACGAGTAGATTAAAATAAAATAAACCCTTTCCTAAATAAATTTCTTCCATATTTTGCATTACGACGAGTATATTCGTCGTGGGTGGAAAGTAGTTACATTTTCCTAGTAAAAATTGAAATATGTTTCGAATATTTGGGGACCAGGACGAAATAAGACGAGTAGATTAAAGTAATCCCTTTCCTAA
>NW_017026159.1:0-212 GCF_001483705.2 Eufriesea mexicana | reverse complement strand
CCATTCTATGGCAAGTAGAAGTCTGTACTTGCCATTGGATTGAAGGCGTTAGGCGATCTATTCATCAAGCTATAACGAATTATAGATTTTGAATAGACCAATTCTCTGGCAAGGAGATGGCTGTACTTGCCATAGGATTGGAGGCGATGTGCGATCTATTCACCAAGCTATAACAGGTAATAGATTTTGAATAGACCTATTCTCTGGCAAGT
>NW_017026158.1:0-212 GCF_001483705.2 Eufriesea mexicana | reverse complement strand
ATGGTTTTCTTCGTTCTACCCTCCGCTGGAGTGTTCCGCTTGACTCTGTAGAAGGCAGCACTATCGTTCGCGGCACGTTAGGTTGAGTTAGGTTACGACTGGTTGTGTTACGTTTGGTTAGGTTAGAAGAGGACATCTACGGATTTTGTTCTCTACCCTGCTATTCGGTGTACTTCTGGACTCTAATGTGCTCTAGTATGTCCTGCTTGACT
>NW_017026157.1:0-212 GCF_001483705.2 Eufriesea mexicana | reverse complement strand
TTCTTGAAATTCCGTCTATCCGGATATATGGCCAGGAAGACCCCTAAAATCGTGGCCATATACACGGACATTGTTATATAAATAAGACAGGCGGCACCTCGAGGCCAGTGAAGTATTCTTTTCAAGCATATCAGGCTGCAAATTGCACGGTATATTCGTTAAGACGTTACAATACTCGGTGTCGTGAAGGTAAATGAATATTCGTGGATTTT
>NW_017026156.1:0-212 GCF_001483705.2 Eufriesea mexicana | reverse complement strand
TGTATGGTTGTATGTATGTATGTATGGATGTATGTAAGGATGTATCTATGGATGTATATATGGATGAATGTATGGCTGTACTTATGGATGTATTTATTGATGTATGGATGGATGGACGGATTAGTGGGTGGTTGTTGGTATGGATGGAAGTATGGGGCGATCGATGTATGGATGGGTGGACGTATGGATGGATGGATGTATGGATGGATGGC
>NW_017026155.1:0-212 GCF_001483705.2 Eufriesea mexicana | reverse complement strand
TCTTTCCTCCTTATATATGCAAGAAAGTTGCGTCACCACGATATCATTCGAAAATGTCAATATTATTGGATTTTCCAGCCAGACTCTATTGCGCTACAATGGCCATAGCACGCCAAAAGCATCATTCCTCCTTATTTACGCAAGGAGGATAGTTCACCGCGATATTAGTCGAAAATGTCAATAAAATTGGTTTTTCCATCCAGATTATATGT
>NW_017026154.1:0-212 GCF_001483705.2 Eufriesea mexicana | reverse complement strand
TCGTTCTATTTCCATTGCAATGCTACAGAAGCCGGCGGGAAAATTTAATTGTATTGACATTATGGGTTAATATCGTTGTGAGGTAACTTTCATGCTTAAATAAGTAGGAAAGATTATTTTGTTATGCTATTTCCATTACAATGCTTCAGAATCTGCCTGGAAAGTTTTGTTTTAATGACATTTTCGGCTAATATCGCGGTGAGCTAACCTCC
>NW_017026153.1:0-212 GCF_001483705.2 Eufriesea mexicana | reverse complement strand
ATGGCAAGTACAGCCAACTACTTGCCAGAAAATTGGCCTATTTAAAATCTATAACCTGTTATACCTTGGTGAATAGATTGCCTAACGCCTTCAATCCAAAGGCAAGTACAGCCATCTACTTGCCAGAGGGTAGGTCTATTCTAAATCTCTAATCTGTTATAGCTTGGTTAATAGGTCGCCTCTCGTCTGCAACCAGTGGCAAGTACAGCCAT
>NW_017026152.1:0-212 GCF_001483705.2 Eufriesea mexicana | reverse complement strand
GATTATATCACAAAAGACAAAGCTACACTAGTCTAACATTACCAAGCATAGCATAGCCAAACGCATCGTAAGGCAAACTAACGTGCCTAGACTACTATTACCGAGCTGCCAGTGCAAAGCAGAACATATTAGAGCATAGTGGAGCGCATAATTATACCTAACAACTGTTTATAACACGAAAGACGAAGGTATCATAGCCTAACGCAACGTAA
>NW_017026151.1:0-212 GCF_001483705.2 Eufriesea mexicana | reverse complement strand
CTACGTTTGGTTAAATTTAGTTAGCATGGGTTAGGTTCTCATAACTTTGACTTTTCCGCTATAAACTGCGATTCAATGGATTTCGGCGATGTTCTGTGCACTAATTTACTGTTTTGCATTGGGGGGGGGGCATAGACGTCACGGCACGTTAGTTTTGGTCATGTCACGTATGGTTACGGCACGTTAGCCTTAGGTCTGTAAATGTAGCTTTT
>NW_017026150.1:0-212 GCF_001483705.2 Eufriesea mexicana | reverse complement strand
CAATATTAAACAAGAAAAACTCAACGAGTATATAAAAAAGCTAGAAGGAATATTGACGGAATTTCAAAGTAGATTTCAAGACTTGAAATATTTTAAATCGTCTCTTGATTTTTTTCTAAATCCATTTGAAATTAACATCATTCAAGGTAAGTTTTCCATTTCCAATATAATTATGACCCAAAAAGCATCTGGAGAATTAGAATTAATAGAGA
>NW_017026149.1:0-212 GCF_001483705.2 Eufriesea mexicana | reverse complement strand
TCTGATACATTCTGCTTGGCTCTGCAGAGGCCATCAATAGCTGTCGCGGCGCGCTACCTTGAAATGGACTAGGCTTCGCTAGGTTAAGTTTAGTCAGGTTAGGTTAGGTTATCTTCGCCTTTTGTGCTCTACACGGCTTTTCGAAGATCCTCTGCGATCTAATGTGTTATAATATGCTCCGCCTGTTTCTACGCAGGCCATCAATGGCCGCA
>NW_017026148.1:0-212 GCF_001483705.2 Eufriesea mexicana | reverse complement strand
GGGCCTCTGGGCTCTACTGTGCTCTAGTGCGTCGTGCCTGGCTCTGGAGAAGGCAGCAATACGCTCTCGACACGTTATGCTAAGTCAAGCTATGATTGTCTTTGTTCCGTTGGTTTCGGTTAGGCTTGGGTAGCCTTGACTTTTCTGTCATACACTGCTATTATATGGATTTCTGCGTTCTACTCTCCACTAATGAGTTCTGCTTGGCTATG
>NW_017026147.1:0-212 GCF_001483705.2 Eufriesea mexicana | reverse complement strand
AGCACGCCAATAGCATCTTTCCTCCTTATTTATGCAAGAAAGATAGATCACCACGATATTACGAGAGAATGTCAATAAAATTGAATTTTCCATCCAGTTTCTATAGCACTGCAACGGTTATAGCGCGCAAATGGACCCTTTTCTCCTTGTTTATGCAAAAAAGTTAACTCCCCACGATAAAAGAAGAAACGTCAATAAAATTGGTTTTTCCA
>NW_017026146.1:0-212 GCF_001483705.2 Eufriesea mexicana | reverse complement strand
TTCGACTTTCGTGATATACACTGTTATCAGGTGGATTCCTGTGATCCTCTGTGCTCTACTACAATATGCTTGGCCCTGAGGATACAAGAAGTAGTGGTCCAGGCACGTTATGTTGAAATACTCTACGTTTTTTCAGGTTATGTTGGGTTAGGATAGATTACGGTATCTACACCTTTTTTGCTATACACAGTTATTCGGAGGATTTCTGCACT
>NW_017026145.1:0-212 GCF_001483705.2 Eufriesea mexicana | reverse complement strand
AGGGCATACTAGAGGAGAGTTGTACGCAGAGACCCATAGAATGGCAGTGTATTGTGCGAAAGTTAATCATATCCCAACCTATGCCAAACGAACCTAACCTAACCGAACGTAACCTAACTCAACACAACGAGCCGTGGCTGCCATTTCTAGTATCCGCACAGCAACGCAGGGAATATTAGATCGCAGCAGGAGGCAGAATTCCTCTGAAAAGC
>NW_017026144.1:0-212 GCF_001483705.2 Eufriesea mexicana | reverse complement strand
ATGCTAGAGGAGAGTAGAGCACAGAAATTCATAGATTAGCTCTGTACAGCTGAAAAGTCAAAGGGAACCTAACCTATCCCAACTAACCTAACGTAGCCAAGTGAAGCTGAGCTCAAACTGACCAGCCGCGACCACTATTACTGGCCTCTCAATAACCCAGCAGGAAATATTAGAGAGGAGCGGGGCTCAGAAGCCCATAGAATAGCATTGTA
>NW_017026143.1:0-212 GCF_001483705.2 Eufriesea mexicana | reverse complement strand
GTCTAAGGCAGGGTCTGCTAGGGTCCACTAGCAGGCCCGGGACGAAACGCATCCCTTCCTTTCCCTAACATCCCTTCTAGCTACAGCGTCACACGAAGGATACCTGCAACCAGTCGTCGACACAACCATGGGGGAGGATCCCCATAAGAGTAATAAAGTGTACAAAACTGTCCCTTATTACATAACCCAAGTGCTCAGTATCTCGAAAAGAT
>NW_017026142.1:0-212 GCF_001483705.2 Eufriesea mexicana | reverse complement strand
CCTATCCTAACCAAACCAAACTTAACATAACCAAACGTAACATAGCTCTACCCATCGTGCCGGCACAGGTGTTTCTGGCCCCTCCAGGGCAAAGGAGAATATAGTAGAGCACAATAAAGCCCAGAAATCAACCCCATTGCTGTTTATGACACAAAAGTCGAAGATATGCTAACATAGCCTGACCTAAGGTAACCTAACCCAACGTAGTCTAA
>NW_017026141.1:0-212 GCF_001483705.2 Eufriesea mexicana | reverse complement strand
GTCATGTCAGGTCATGTCAAGTCTGGTAAGGTCAGGCAAGGCCATATCATGTCCGGTCAGGTCCGTTCAGGTATGGCCGGTTCAAGTCAGGACCGGTCAGGTCTGGTCAGGTAAGGTCAGTTTAGGTCAGTTCAGGTCAGGCCAGGTCTGGCCAGGTCAGGTCAGGTCAGGTCAGGTCAGATCAGTCCGGCCAGGTCAGGTCAGGTCAGGTC
>NW_017026140.1:0-212 GCF_001483705.2 Eufriesea mexicana | reverse complement strand
ACGTGACGCGACCACTATTTCTGGCCTCCCTAGAGCCAAGCAGGACATACTACAGCGCAGTAGAGCACAGTAATCCACCGCATTGGATTGCGTAGCCCAAGAGTCAAAGATACCCTATCCTAACCTTCCCGAACCTTACCAAACCGAAAGTAGCCAAGCTAAATATAACGTGCCTACGCCACTATTGCTGACATCCACAGAGGCAATCGGAT
>NW_017026139.1:0-212 GCF_001483705.2 Eufriesea mexicana | reverse complement strand
ACGATATTTCTGACTCCTGTGCAACACACTGAAATTTAGTGGCCTCCTGCGCTCTACTGTGCTCTAGTACATTCTGCTTATCTCTGGGGGGGGGGCAAGCAACAGTGGCCTTGGCACATATGTTTGAGACAAGCTGCTTCCTGTGGTGTCACGTATGGCTAAGCTTGGATAGGGTAGCTTCGACTATTGGGCGGTGCACTGCGCATGTATTT
>NW_017026138.1:0-212 GCF_001483705.2 Eufriesea mexicana | reverse complement strand
TGCTCTCTCGTCGCAATTTCTACAAACATACACACAGATTCAAGAGAAACATCGTTAACGTCTCAAACGTTAACACGAACTTCGTCCTAGCTATCGTGAGCACAAATGTACACCGGAAATCGCAATTCCTGGTAACCTATAGGCAATATTGCATCGATTTTTGGAACCAGGTGCATAAAATTTCAGAAATCCTGAACCGGTTGTCACCGAAT
>NW_017026137.1:0-212 GCF_001483705.2 Eufriesea mexicana | reverse complement strand
CTATTAAACTTTCCCCGCGATGTAATACCTCGAGCAAGCGGTTGATTCGAGTCGAAGATCGCGTGGGGGAGCGAGAGGGTGCGGGCTAACGAGATAGGATCCGATTTGTACATCGGTGGTTCAGATTTGATCGTAGGAAAACCCGGGTTTGCGAACCCAAGATCGTCAATTGTCTCGTGGATTGCGCTAAAATTGATCAGCGATTAAATTTC
>NW_017026136.1:0-212 GCF_001483705.2 Eufriesea mexicana | reverse complement strand
TCAATCAAAATGTATTTTCCAGCAAGATTCTATAGCATTGCAATGGCTACTGCGCGCCAATAGCATATTTCATCCTTATTTATGCAGGCGGGTTTGCTCACCACGATATTAGTCGAAAATGTCAATAAAATCGAATTTTCCAGCCGGGCTCTATAGCATTGCAATAGCTACAGCACGCCAGTAAAATCTTTCCTCCTTATATACCCAAGAAA
>NW_017026135.1:0-212 GCF_001483705.2 Eufriesea mexicana | reverse complement strand
ATGTATGGATGCTTGTATGGATGAAGGTATGGATGTATGCATGGATGTATGCATGGGTGTATGGACGTATGTATGGATGTATGGTTGTATGGATGTATGCATGTATGGATGTAAGTATGTATGGATGTATGGATGTAAGCATGTATGGGTGTATGGATGTATGGAAGAATGGATGTACGAATGTATGGATGTACTGATGAATGGATGTATGG
>NW_017026134.1:0-212 GCF_001483705.2 Eufriesea mexicana | reverse complement strand
TAACCACTTGCGCTATAAAGACGTGCCACGCACGTCGAGATGCTTTTGTTCCCAAGCCGCCAGCGACGTGTATACCACGTCGATGTAACATCTTACCACATGTTATATTGTAGAGCGCGACACGGCAACCGAAAGTTAAATCGTGGCGCAAGTGGTTAATGAAATGACTTGATAAGCATGGAGTACGTGTTTCTCGAAATGAATAAAGTATC
>NW_017026133.1:0-212 GCF_001483705.2 Eufriesea mexicana | reverse complement strand
ATGCTATAGCTCGCCAATAGTATCTCTCCTCCTTATTTATGCAAGAAAGATAGCTCACCACGATTTTAGTCGAAAATGTCAATAAAATTGAATTTTCCAGCCAGATAATACTGCATTTCAATGGCTATATCACGCCAATAGTATCTATCATCTTTATATATGCAAGAAAGATAGGTCACCACGATATTAGTCGAAAATGTCAATAAAATTAA
>NW_017026132.1:0-212 GCF_001483705.2 Eufriesea mexicana | reverse complement strand
GACATTTGCCATTAATATCGTGGTCAGCTAGCTTCCCGGCATAAGTACGGAGGAAAGATCCTTCTGGCGCGCTATAGCCATTGCAATGATGCTGAATCTGGCCGGAATATTCAATTTTATTGACATTTTCGACTAATGTGGTGAGCTATCATTCTTGCATAAACAAGGAGGGAAGATTATATTGGCAAGCTATAACCATTGGAATGCTATAG
>NW_017026131.1:0-212 GCF_001483705.2 Eufriesea mexicana | reverse complement strand
CATTGCAATGGCTATAGCACGCAAATAGAAACTTTCCTCCTTACTTATGCAAGAAAGGTAGCTCACCACGATATTAGTCGAAAATGTTAGAAAAATTGAATTTTCCAGCCAGATTCTGTAGCATTGCGAAGGCTATAGCAAGCCAATACAATCATTCATCCTTATTTATGGCAGAAAGTTAGCTCTCCACGGTATTAGTCGAAAATGTTAAT
>NW_017026130.1:0-212 GCF_001483705.2 Eufriesea mexicana | reverse complement strand
ATAGGCATTGCAGTCCTATAAAATCTGGCTGGAAAGCTCAATTTTATTGACATATTTTATTCACATCGTGGTGGGATAGCTTTCTCCTAACAATAACGAGGAATGATGCAATGGGCGTGCTATAGCCATTTCAATGCTAGAGAATCTGCCTGGAGAGTTCAGTTTCATTGACATTTTCGACTGGTATCGTATTGAGCTAACTTTCTTGCATA
>NW_017026129.1:0-212 GCF_001483705.2 Eufriesea mexicana | reverse complement strand
TCGAATAATTTATCCATGTACAATATAAAACCTTCTTTATTTAACCTTCTTTCATTCCTACTCACATAATTCACATACACTAGAGATAAATCTAACCTCTAACCCTAACCTATATTACTCCGAAACAACCAAAATTTGATTAAAAATAAGATATAATGGTACAAATTATCCATTCACAAAACAAAACTTTCTTTATTTAACCTTGTTTCATT
>NW_017026128.1:0-212 GCF_001483705.2 Eufriesea mexicana | reverse complement strand
CAGGAGGAAAGATTCTGTTGGCATGCTATAGGCATTGCAATGCTATAGAATCATGCTGGAAAACTCAATTTTATTGTAATTTTCTACAAAGATCTTGGTGAGCTAACTTCCTTCCCTAAGTAAGGAGGAAAGATAGTTCTTGAGTGCTATAGTCATTGCAATGCATTAGAATCTGGCTGGAAAATTCAATTTTATTGACATTTTTGAAAGAT
>NW_017026127.1:0-212 GCF_001483705.2 Eufriesea mexicana | reverse complement strand
CAGAGATCCATATAGTCGCAGTGTATATCAGAAGAGTCAAAGCTACTGAAACCTATCGCAAACAAACGCAACATAACCAACATGACGTGTGCCAATCTATCGCGCCGCGACCGCCATTGCTGCCATCCCCAGAGCCAAGCTGAATACAATAGGGCACATTTGATCGCAGAAATCCACCGAATAGCAGTGTACAGCACAGTAGTTAAATTAAT
>NW_017026126.1:0-212 GCF_001483705.2 Eufriesea mexicana | reverse complement strand
CCTTCCATCCAATGGCAAGTACAGCCATCTACTTGCCAGACAATAGGTATATCGAAAATATATTATCTGTTATAGCTTGGTGAATAGACCGCCTAACGCCTTCAATTCAATGGTTTGTACAGACATCTACTTGCCAGAAGATAGGTCTTTTCAAAATCTATATCATGTTATAGCTTGGTGCATAGATCGCCTAACGCCTTCAATCCAATGGC
>NW_017026125.1:0-212 GCF_001483705.2 Eufriesea mexicana | reverse complement strand
CGTAGTATAGCCGTCGCAATGCTATAGAATCTTCCTGGAGAATTCAATTTTATTGACATTTTCTACTAATATCGTGGTGAGCTAGCTCTATTGCATAAATAAGGGGGACGGATACTATTGGCGAGCTATAGCCCTTTCAATGCTATGGGCCCTGGCAGGATAATTCAATTTTACTGACATTTTAGACTAATATCGTGTTGGGCCACCTTTCT
>NW_017026124.1:0-212 GCF_001483705.2 Eufriesea mexicana | reverse complement strand
TACCAAACTTTACCTATACGAACCTAACCTAACGAAACGTAACCTAACCAAACCTAACCTAACTTAAATTAACGTAACCCAACCTAACATAACCTAGGATAGCCTAACCTAACCTAACCTAACCTAACCTAGCCATACTATGCCTAACATAACCAAAGCAAACCTGACCTCGCCTAACCGGGCGTAACATGACATCAGCTAACCTAACCTAA
>NW_017026123.1:0-212 GCF_001483705.2 Eufriesea mexicana | reverse complement strand
AGTAATATCGTTGTGAGCTAACTTTCTTGCTTAGATAAAGAGGAAGGATTCTATTGGCGTGCTGTAGCCATTGCAATGCTATTGAATCTGCCTGGATAATTCAATTTTATTGACATTTTCGGCTAATATCGTGGTGAGCTAACTGCCCCGCATAAATCAGGTGGAAGGGTTCCACTGGCGTGCTATAGCCATTGCATTGCTATAGTATCTCG
>NW_017026122.1:0-212 GCF_001483705.2 Eufriesea mexicana | reverse complement strand
AGATACTATTGGCGTGCTATAGCCATTGCAATGCCGTAGAAACTGCCTCGAAAATGCAACTTTGTTGACATTTTCGACTAATATCGAGGTGAGGTAACTTTCTTGCATAAATACGGCGGAAAGATTCTATTGGACAGCTATTGCCATTCCAATTCTATAGTATCTGGATGGAAAATACAGTTTTATTGAAATTTTCGACTAATATTGTGGTG
>NW_017026121.1:0-212 GCF_001483705.2 Eufriesea mexicana | reverse complement strand
ATACTAGAGCGCAGTAGGGAGCAGAAATTCAACGAATGGCAGTGTATAGCACAAAGGTAATGGTCACCATAATCAAACCTAGCCCAACCTAGCCTAACCGAGCGTAACATAACACAAGCTATCGTGGCACTGCGACTATTGCTAGTCATTTCAGGGTTGAGCAGAGTATAGTAGAGCTATGTAGAGTGCAGAAATCAGCCGAATAGCCGTGT
>NW_017026120.1:0-212 GCF_001483705.2 Eufriesea mexicana | reverse complement strand
TGTGCTATGCACCGCTGCTCGCTGGATTTCTGCGCTCCTCTCGGCTCTAGTACATTCTGCTTGACTTTGTGGAGGACAGCAATAGTTGCCTCGTCATGTTGCGTTTTTTCGGGTTACGTTTGGTTTTGTTACGTTTGGCAAGGTCAGAGTAGGCTACTTCGACTTTTGGGACATACACTGCTATTCCGCGGATCTCTACGCTCTAATGTGCT
>NW_017026119.1:0-212 GCF_001483705.2 Eufriesea mexicana | reverse complement strand
TTCTGCTTGGATCTTGGGAGGCCAGCAATTGTGGTCTCGGTACCATATCATGCGTTAAGCTAACTTCGGTTGTGTTGGGCTTGGACAGGTTATGAAAGGATATCATAGACTTTTGTGCTATACGCTGGATGTGGTGGATTTCTGCGCTATACTATGCACTTGTCTGTTCGGCTTGGCTATGGGGAGGCCAGCAATATTGTTCTCGGCACGTT
>NW_017026118.1:0-212 GCF_001483705.2 Eufriesea mexicana | reverse complement strand
GCAGAGCCTTGTAGAGCAATCAGAGCGCAGATATCGACCGAATAGCAGTGCATGGCGCAAAAGTGAAAGATATCCTAACTAGACCTTACCTAACCTAGCCAAACCAAACGAAGCATAACCCAAACTAACGTGGGAAGGCCGCTATTGCAGGTCTCCCCAGAGCTAAGCAGAACATATGAGAGCACAGTAGGGTACAGAAACTGATCGTATAG
>NW_017026117.1:0-212 GCF_001483705.2 Eufriesea mexicana | reverse complement strand
ATCTCTCCTCCATACCTATGCAAGGAAGTTTGCTCACCACGATATTAGTCGGAAATACAATAAAATTGAACTTTCCAGCCAGATTCTGCAGCATTGCAATAGCTATAGCAGGACAAAAGGATCTTTCCACCCTATTTATGCAAAGAAGCTTGCTCACCACGCTATTAGTCGAAAATGTCAAAAAAATGGAATTTTCCAGCAAGATTCTACAG
>NW_017026116.1:0-212 GCF_001483705.2 Eufriesea mexicana | reverse complement strand
CTGTACACGGGAGTACATCGCCTAGGCTAGTCGGTCTTTCGAATAATCGGGAACTCGTTCGGGCGCGACGCGATTTTCTATTAGCTTGCGTTACGAAACCCGTTTTGTAAGACACGAAATATAATAAAGTGTCAATAGAGTCATTTTATCTTAATTCGCTCCAAGTCAGATTAGGGTACCTTTGATACAGGTAGCGCCAGCAGGCTGCGCCA
>NW_017026115.1:0-212 GCF_001483705.2 Eufriesea mexicana | reverse complement strand
CGGATGCGTGAATGGGTGGATGTTTGTATGGATGGATGGAAGTATGGATCGATCAATGTATGGGTGGGTGGATGTATGGATGGATGGATGTATGGATGTATGTATGGATGTTTGTATGAATGTATGTATGGATATATGAATGTATGTACGAACGGATACATTTATGGATGTATGGATGCGCGTATGGAAGGGCGTATGTATGGATGCATGTA
>NW_017026114.1:0-212 GCF_001483705.2 Eufriesea mexicana | reverse complement strand
GGTTACGTTTGTCTGGTTCGGTTTGGATAGCTTTGACTTTCGTGGTGTATACTCTTATTCGGCATATTTCTGCGCTCTATTTGTCTCTACTATATTCTGATCGACTCTGCCGTGGCCAGCAATAGAGGCGGCGGCGCAATAAGTTGAGTTGTGTTACGTTCGGTAAAATTAAGTTTGGATTGGTTAGGGTGGGGTAGCATTGACTTTTGAGC
>NW_017026113.1:0-212 GCF_001483705.2 Eufriesea mexicana | reverse complement strand
TGGAGAGATGTATGGATCGATGGACGAATGGATGGGATGATGAGTGGATGGATGGGTGTATGGTAGGATGGCTGTATGGATGGATGGATTTATGGATGATTTGTGGTGTGGATGGACGGATGATCGCATGTATGGATGTATGGATGTACATATGTTTGCATGTATGCATGGATGGATGTATCGAAAGATGGAAGTAAGAATGGATGGATTTA
>NW_017026112.1:0-212 GCF_001483705.2 Eufriesea mexicana | reverse complement strand
CGTGGCCGTGCACAGACAATAGTCAATGCCATCGCATCCTAACCTAACCAAAACTTACCTAACGAAACGTGACATAACCCAACCTAACGTGCCGAGACCACTAATTTCTGGCTTCCCCGGATACAAGCAGTGCGTGATAGGGCACAATAGGGCGCAGGAGTCCATAGAATTGCAGTGCGTAGCACAAAGGTCATAGACAGCCCAGCCTAACC
>NW_017026111.1:0-212 GCF_001483705.2 Eufriesea mexicana | reverse complement strand
GGCAGTAGTGGCGCGGGGCGCTTAGGTGGAATTAGGTTACGTTTGGCTTTGCTACGTTTGGTTGCGTTAGACAAGGACAGCTTTGACTTTTGTGCTGATCACTACAGTGCGGTAGATTTCTACGCCCTACTGTTCTCCAATATATTCTGCTTTGCTTTTTGGAGGCCAGCAATTCGGTTAGCGGCACGTTAGGTTGAGTTAGATAACGTTGG
>NW_017026110.1:0-212 GCF_001483705.2 Eufriesea mexicana | reverse complement strand
TATTGGTGTGCTATAGCCATGGTAATGCTATAGGTTCTGGCTGGAAAATTCAATTTTATTGACGTTATCGACTACTATCGTGGTAACCTAGCTTTCTTGCATATATAATGTGGATGGATCCTACTGACGAGCTATAGCCATGGTAATGCTATAGAATCTGGATGGAAAATTCAATTTTATTGAAATAGTCGACTAATATCGTGGTGACCTAA
>NW_017026109.1:0-212 GCF_001483705.2 Eufriesea mexicana | reverse complement strand
AGAATAATGGTCCAGCTGGCCAAATTAGATGAATATCTTGAGTAAGACATTGAGTTTGCCGATGTGCAAACGCGTCTGACACGTTATTTTGTTGGACGACATACTGAGAAAATCTGCGGTCTTATGTCGAGCATCACTCGACACAACGCTTAAGATAAGAGAAAACTCTTTATCTGGGGATTGGAAGCGTCTATTGTTAATGCTTTTATTTT
>NW_017026108.1:0-212 GCF_001483705.2 Eufriesea mexicana | reverse complement strand
GTTAAAAATGTCTATAAAATTGAATTTTCCTGCCAGATTCTACGACATTGCTATCGCTATAGCGCTCCAAAAGGATCTTTCCTCCGAACATGTTCAAGAAAGATATCTCTCCACGTTATTAGTAGAAAATGACAACAAATTGAATTTTACAGGAAGATTCTAAAGCATTGCAATGCCTATAGCATGCCAACAGAATCTTTCCTCCTGATTTA
>NW_017026107.1:0-212 GCF_001483705.2 Eufriesea mexicana | reverse complement strand
CTATGGATGTGCGGATGTAAAGATGTGTGGATGGATGTATATATGGATGTATGTATGTATGGAAGTATGTATGTATGTATGTATGGATGTAGGAATGTATGGATGTTACGGATGTGTGGATGTATGTATGTATATATGTATGGATGTACGGATGGATGGATGAATGAATGGATGGATGTATGGATGGATACATGTATGGATCTATATATGGA
>NW_017026106.1:0-212 GCF_001483705.2 Eufriesea mexicana | reverse complement strand
TTCTACGGATTTCTGCGCTCTGCTCATCTCTAATACGCTGTGGCTGTATCAGTAGCTCTTAGCGATACTAGTCGCGTCACGTAAGGTTGAGTTAGATTACGTTCGGTTAGGTGACGCTGGCTTGGGTTAGGTTAAGCTATCTACGATCATTTTGCTGACCAAAGCTATCCTACGGACTTCTGGGGTCTTCTGTGCTCTATCACATCCTGCTT
>NW_017026105.1:0-212 GCF_001483705.2 Eufriesea mexicana | reverse complement strand
TTGTTGCGTTTGGATACGTCAGGTTCGGTTAATTATGGTTAGGATAGCTTTGACTTTCGTGCTGTACACTGTTATTCGGAGGATTTCTGTGATCTATTCTGCTGTACTATATTCTGCATGGCTATTGGGGGACTGTGGCAATGGTCGCGGCACGTTATGTTGAGTTACGCTACGTACGGTTAGGTTAGTTTAGGCCAGGCTCTGTTAGGATA
>NW_017026104.1:0-212 GCF_001483705.2 Eufriesea mexicana | reverse complement strand
TAGAATCTGGACGGAAAATTCAATTTTATTGACATTTTCGACTAATATTGTGGTGAGCAATCTATCTTCCATGAATAAGGTAGAAGTATACTATTGACGCGCTATAGCGTTTGTAATGCTATAGAGCTTGTCTGGAACAATCAGTTTTATTGACATTCACGGATAACAACGTGGTGAGCTAACATTCTTGCACAAGCAAGGAGGGAAAATAC
>NW_017026103.1:0-212 GCF_001483705.2 Eufriesea mexicana | reverse complement strand
ACAAAAGTCAAAGGCATCCAAGTATTACCTGACCTGGCAAAAACTAACCAATCATATTTTAACCCAATATAGGGTGTCGGGACCACAGCTGCCGTCTGCCAGAGCCAAGCAGAACTAACTAGGGCACCGTCGAGCGCGCAAGACCACGCAATAACAGCGTATAGCGCAAAAGACGAAGCTAGCATGTCCCAAACTGTCCAAGCGCAACAAAA
>NW_017026102.1:0-212 GCF_001483705.2 Eufriesea mexicana | reverse complement strand
TCCAGACAGATTCTATAGAATTGCAATGGCTGTAGCACGCCACTAGAATCTTACCTCCTTATTTATCCAGGAAAGTAATCTCAGCAGGATATTAATCGAGAATCTTAATAAAATTGAATTATCCGGGCAGATTTCATAGAATAGCAATTGCTCTAGCACGCCAATAGAATCTTACCTCCTTATATATGCAAGAAAGTTATCTCACCACGAGA
>NW_017026101.1:0-212 GCF_001483705.2 Eufriesea mexicana | reverse complement strand
AATCGCTAACGACAAAGCAACCCTAACCTAACCTGACCTAACCTGACCTAACCAAACGTAGCCGAACTCAACGTAATGTGCCGACATCACCGTTGCTGACTTCCCAGAGCCAAGCTGAACATAGTAGGGCACGATAGAATGCAGAAATACGCCAAATGGCACTGTACACCGCAACAGTCAAAGCGATCCTCCCCTAACCGAACCAACCGCAG
>NW_017026100.1:0-212 GCF_001483705.2 Eufriesea mexicana | reverse complement strand
GCTACAGCCATAGCAAAGGTAGAGAATCTGGCTGGAAAACACGATTTTATTGATATTTTCGACCAACATCGTTGTGAGCTCCCTTTCCTGCATTAATAATGGGGAAAGACACTTTTGGCTTGCAATAGCCACTGCAATGCTATAGAATATGGCTGGAAAACACGATTTTACTTTCATTTTCGACTAATATCGAGGCCAGCTTACTCTCTTAC
>NW_017026099.1:0-212 GCF_001483705.2 Eufriesea mexicana | reverse complement strand
GGTGGATGCATGTATGGATGGATGTGTGGAAAGATGGGTGTATGCATGGATGTATGTATGGATATTCATATGGATGTATGCATGGATGTATGTAAGGATGTTTGTATGGGTGTATGTATGTTTGGATGGATGTAAGTAAGTATGTATGTATGGCTGTATGTATGCATGAATGTATGGGTGTATGTATGGATGTATGTATTGATGTATGTATG
>NW_017026098.1:0-212 GCF_001483705.2 Eufriesea mexicana | reverse complement strand
AGTCTGTTATAGCTTGGTGAATAGATAGCCTAACGCCTTGGATCCAATGGCAAGTACAGCCACATTCATGCCAGAGAATAGGTCTATTCAATATCTATAAAATGTTATAGCTTGGTGAATAGATCGCCAATCGCATCCAATCGAATGGCAAGTAGAGCCGCCTACTTGCCAACGAATAGGTCTATTCAAAATCTATAATCTGTCATAGCCTG
>NW_017026097.1:0-212 GCF_001483705.2 Eufriesea mexicana | reverse complement strand
TAGGCGATCTATTCACCAAGCTATAACAGGTTATAGACTTTGAAAAGACCTATTCTCTGGGAAGTAGATGGCTGTACTTTCCATTGGTTTGAAGGCGACAGGCGATCTATTTACCAAGCTACAACATGTTATAGATTTCGAACAGAACAATTCTCTGGCAAGTAAATGGCTGTGCTTGCCATTGGATTGAAGGCGTTAGGCGATCTATTCAC
>NW_017026096.1:0-212 GCF_001483705.2 Eufriesea mexicana | reverse complement strand
CGCATACATCCAACCATACATCCATCCACTGATACATCCAGCCACACATACATCCATACAGATGTACATCCATACATCCGTCCATCCGCACATCCATCCATCCATACGTCCACACATCGATACATTCATCCATCCACACATCATCCCAACCATACGTCCATCGATCCGTACATCTCTCCATCCATACATCCATCCACCAAACCATCCATCCA
>NW_017026095.1:0-212 GCF_001483705.2 Eufriesea mexicana | reverse complement strand
GTATAGCACAGAAGTGGAAGGTATACAAGCCTAAACTGACCCAACCTAAACTAAGAAAACGTGGAATAACTACGTATTATGTGCCGCGGCCACTGACCCATGCCTCACCATGGTCAAACAGAATTTACGAGAGAGCAGTATATCACGGGAATCTATGCCATAGCAGTGTAAAGCGCAATAAACAAAGTAGTCTATCCTGGCCCATCCAAACG
>NW_017026094.1:0-212 GCF_001483705.2 Eufriesea mexicana | reverse complement strand
GAATATGCCTACTCTCTGGCAAGTAGATGGCTGTACTTGCCATTGGATTGAAGGCGTTAAGAGTTCTATTCACCATGCTACAACAGGTAATAGATTTCGTATAGACCTATTGTCTGGCAAGTAGGTGGCTGTACTTGCCATTGGTTGACGGCGTTAGGCAACCTATTCGGCAAGCTATAACGATTATACATTTTGAACAGATCTATTCTATG
>NW_017026093.1:0-212 GCF_001483705.2 Eufriesea mexicana | reverse complement strand
GTCAGGTTAGGTAAGGTGAGGTCAGGTCAGGTCAGGTTAGGTAAGGTGAGGTCAGGTCAGGTCTGGTCAGGACAGGTCAGGTCAGGTCTGGTCAGGTCAAGTCAAGTCAGGTCAGGACACGTGGGTCGGGTCGGGGCAGGTCAGGTAATGTCGGGTCAAGTCAGGTCTGGCCAGGTCAGATTATGTTTGGTTAGGTTAGGTTAGGTTAGGAT
>NW_017026092.1:0-212 GCF_001483705.2 Eufriesea mexicana | reverse complement strand
TGCTTATGTTACGAACTGTTGGGTTAGGAAAGGATAGCTTTGACTTTAGTGCTATATTCTGCTCTTAGGTGGATTTCTGTGCCCTGTGATGATCTAATACACTCAGCCTGACTCTGGGCAGGCCAGCGACAGTGGTCTCGGCGCGTTACGTTGGGTCAAGTTACGTTCAGCTAGGCTGGGTTATACTAAGTTTGGTTAGGATAGCTTTACCT
>NW_017026091.1:0-212 GCF_001483705.2 Eufriesea mexicana | reverse complement strand
CTCCTTACTTATGCAAGGAAGTTATTTCACCACGATATTAGTCGAAAATGTCAATATAATTGAACCTTTCAGCCTAAATCATTTCAATGGATATAGCACTCAAAAAGCATCTTTCCTCCTTACTTACACAATGAAGTTAGATCACCACTATATTAGCCGAAAATGTCAATAAAATTGAACTTTCCAGCCAGATTCTATAGCATTGCGACGGC
>NW_017026090.1:0-212 GCF_001483705.2 Eufriesea mexicana | reverse complement strand
CGCATCCTAACGTGCCGCGACCACTATATCTGGCCACCTCAGTGCGAAACATAGAATATTAGTTAGCAGCAGAGCGCAGAAATCCTTCGAAGAGCAAAGTATAGAAGCTCAGTCAAAGCCATCTTTCCCATACCAGACATAACCTAGCATAACAACACGCAGAATAACTAAACCTAACGAGACGAGACCTCTATTGCAGGCCTAGCCAGAGC
>NW_017026089.1:0-212 GCF_001483705.2 Eufriesea mexicana | reverse complement strand
AGGTTAGGAGAAGATAGCTTTGACCTTAGATATAGTCTGCTATTGGGTGGATTTCTGCGCTCTGCTGTGCTGTAGTATGACCTGCGTGGCTCTGGGGTTGTCAGCACTGGCGTTCTCGGCAGGTTAGTTTGAGTTAAGCTATGCTCGGTTATGTCATGTTGGTTCGGGTTGGGTGCTTTGAATTTTCTGATATACACGGCGTTTCTATCGAT
>NW_017026088.1:0-212 GCF_001483705.2 Eufriesea mexicana | reverse complement strand
TGGGTATTCTATGTATAACACGGTTACGTCTGTGGAAATTTACTGTTGAAAATACGGTTCTTAGAACATCTACGGTCAGAGCACTCTACCCTTTGCATTTATTTCTCGAATGATGATATGTATCCAGTAGCAATTCTAGAATCAGGAAGGAAGTATGCGTTATAGCTCGAGGTAATAGCAACTGACAAAGCAGTAATATGTACAGCCATCAT
>NW_017026087.1:0-212 GCF_001483705.2 Eufriesea mexicana | reverse complement strand
GATTCTATAGCATTGCAATGGCTATAGCATGCGAGTAGAATCTTTCCCCCTTAATTACGCAACGAAACTTGCTCACAACGATATTAGTCGATAATGTTAATAATACTGAATTTCCAGTCAGATTCTATTACACTGCAATGGCTATAGCGTACCAATAGAATCTTTCCTCCTTATTTATGCAGCAAAATTAGCTCACCACGATAATAGATGAA
>NW_017026086.1:0-212 GCF_001483705.2 Eufriesea mexicana | reverse complement strand
TAAGTTGACGTAACGTAACCCAAACACTCGTGCCACGAACGCTACTGCTGGCCTCACGAGAGCAAACCAGAATATAGCAGAGCAGCGAAGAATGCAGAAATCCATCGAATAGCAGTGTATGGCGCGAAAGTCAGATCTATCCTGTCCTGCCCGGACCAACCGTAACCGAGCCAAACGTATCAAACTCTATCTAACATGCCGCGGCCACTATT
>NW_017026085.1:0-212 GCF_001483705.2 Eufriesea mexicana | reverse complement strand
CTTGGCTTTGCGGAGGCCAGCAATTGTGATCGCGGCAGGTTATGTTGAGTTGGGTTACGTTTGGTTATATTGCTGTTGGTTAGGTTAGGAGAGGATGGCTTTGACTTTAGAGATAATGTCTGCTATTAGGTTGACTTGTGCTCCCTACAGTGCTTTTATATCATCTTCTTGACTCAGGGAAGGCCGGGAATAGTGGTATCGGCGCGTTAGTG
>NW_017026084.1:0-212 GCF_001483705.2 Eufriesea mexicana | reverse complement strand
GCACTTTAGGGCGCAGGATTCCACCTAATATCAGACTATCGCACTAAAGGCATAGCTATCCTCCCCAGACCTCGGGATCCGTAACGTAACCGAACCTATCCTAACTTACACCGACGGGCAGCGACCACTATTCCTGTCCTCTGCAGAGTCAAGTAGGACATACTAGAGCGCAGTGGAGCGCAGATGTCCCCGGAACAGCAGTGTAGAACACA
>NW_017026083.1:0-212 GCF_001483705.2 Eufriesea mexicana | reverse complement strand
CCGAGTATCGGGTGCTCGAAGATGGTTCGACAGGAAGAGAGTAAAGACTAAGTTGAAGAATTTGTGTCGTCGATTCGAGATTTCAAAATGGATAGGGTATGGAGTGCTAGGTTTTAAGATTCCTCGTTGAAGATGTGAGATTTTGTTACGAGCTGTTCTGAAGTGGTGTTTACGCTGTACAGAGTTCAGGTGCACTTAGAGAGGCACAAAGA
>NW_017026082.1:0-212 GCF_001483705.2 Eufriesea mexicana | reverse complement strand
CTAGCGATGTTCCCTTTTCATTTTTTAATTTTTTACAATCAATTTATTAGGCAAATGAGTACTTAAGAAAATTCGCATAAATAATTATTTATCGAATCGACTTCATTCGTGCTTCATTCTGATTCTACCAATTTAATATCCATTAATTGCACATTAGTATATGAATAGGAACCTCTATTGAGACGCCATTATGCGTAATTTAAACCTAGGAA
>NW_017026081.1:0-212 GCF_001483705.2 Eufriesea mexicana | reverse complement strand
TCTATCTCGAATGCCGGCTTATTCTCCGGCACTTCTCTTCACACTGCGGCGCGACACCCTTTGGAGCTCGCGGTTCCTCAAAATTCCATCGCGCCTCGCTATTAGACGGAAAATTTAATTACTGCGTCGGTATTCGATGGGAAAAGCCGCACCTTTCCAACGGCCCATGAATCTCGTCGGTTTTTCGTTTCCTCGGAACAAGCGTTGCCCGG
>NW_017026080.1:0-212 GCF_001483705.2 Eufriesea mexicana | reverse complement strand
GAGTAATGTAGAGGGCAAAAATTCACCAAACTGCAGAGCATAGCACAAAGTCTAAGCTACCCTGTCCTAACCTAAACTAATGTAACATAGCTCAGACACGTGCAGAGGGCACTACTGCTGGACTCCCCACAGCCGAGCAGAAAATCCTCGAGCACAACATAACGCAGCAATCAACCGAATAACAGTGTATGGCACAAACGTCGAAGCTATCC
>NW_017026079.1:0-212 GCF_001483705.2 Eufriesea mexicana | reverse complement strand
AATGTCAATAAAATTGAATTTTCCAGCCAGATTCTGTACCATTGCAATGGTTATAACTTGCCAGTATTATCTTTCCTCCTTCTTTAAGCAAGAAAGTTAACTCACCACGATATTACCCGAAATTGTTATAAAATTGAATTTTCCAGACCGATACTTCTGCATTACGGTGGCTATTGCACTCCAATAGAATTTTTCCTTCTTACGTATGCAAG
>NW_017026078.1:0-212 GCF_001483705.2 Eufriesea mexicana | reverse complement strand
CATCCATAAAGCCATCCATCCATACATCCATACAACCATACATATATCCATACATACATCCATTCATACATCCATACATACATCCGACCATACATACACCCATCCACTCATCCATAC
The DNA here is from genome assembly GCF_001483705.2 of Eufriesea mexicana. Lineage (NCBI taxonomy): Eukaryota > Metazoa > Arthropoda > Insecta > Hymenoptera > Apidae > Eufriesea > Eufriesea mexicana. The sequence goes on along the minus strand of NW_017026078.1, from coordinate 95 downwards.
ATCCATTGATACATACATCTATCCGCCCATACAGCCATCCATCCATACATCCATACATCCACACAGCCATACATCCATAAATCCTTCCATTCGTA
>NW_017026077.1:0-212 GCF_001483705.2 Eufriesea mexicana | reverse complement strand
ACGGATAGGTACGTAGCACATCCATCAAGAGTGCACAGAAGCCGGTTAACCAGTACAATGGTGGTTCGTATTCTTTAGCAATTCTAGAATGAGAATGGACTGACCCGTTGTAGCTCCAGATATTAACAACAGACCACTCTGTACTATGCACAGCCATTATCACAGTACTGTAGCCGTTGGATTAATCTGTTCACTGACGATTTAGTTTCTAT
>NW_017026076.1:0-212 GCF_001483705.2 Eufriesea mexicana | reverse complement strand
GCTATTTCTGCCAGCCGCAGAACCAAGCGGAACGTATTAGAGGAGAGTAGAGCGCAAAATGCACTGTATCGCAGTCAATAGCTCAGTAGTCGATGCTATCCTATCATAACGTAACTATAGGTAACACAACCGAACGTAGCATAACTCACCCTAACGTGCCGATACCACTATTGCTGTTAGAGCAATGTTAGAGCAATCTAGAGCGCAGCAGT
>NW_017026075.1:0-212 GCF_001483705.2 Eufriesea mexicana | reverse complement strand
ACGTAGCTTACACGAACGCAACCTAACTCAACCTAACACGACGAGACCACAATTGCTGGCCTGCACAGAGGCAAACAGAATGAACTAGAGCACAGTAGTGCGCAGAAATTCTCCGAATTGGAGTGTATATCAAAAGAGTCAAAAATAAGCAAACCACACCTGACCAAACCTGACTTAACCAATCGTAGCCCAACTCCACATAACATGCAGAG
>NW_017026074.1:0-212 GCF_001483705.2 Eufriesea mexicana | reverse complement strand
GAATCGCAGTGTAGATCAGTAAAGTCAAAGCTACCTAAGCCTAACCGGAAGAAGCAGAACACAACCAAACATGGCCAAACACAACCTAACGTGCCGCAACCGCTGTTGCTGCCCCCACAGGCAAGCGAGACATACTAGAGCACAGTAGGACGCAGAGGTACACCGAATAGCAGTGTACAGCGCAAAAGTTAAATCAGCCATAGCAAATCCTA
>NW_017026073.1:0-212 GCF_001483705.2 Eufriesea mexicana | reverse complement strand
GAATTTTACTGAAAATTTTCCAAATTTAAGTTCCATCAATTCCAGATATGTCAAGATATAGCATCAGAATTTATGAGTATCAGTATTATCGTACTTTCACGTGTTTAATTATCAATCCTTTCTTAGGGCCGAATTTTCAAGGTCCCCGCATATTTATTCTCGCGCGGCATATTTCTTTTTACCGTTTGGAGATTAGAAAATTGCGTTTCAAC
>NW_017026072.1:0-212 GCF_001483705.2 Eufriesea mexicana | reverse complement strand
ATCCATACAGGCATAAATCCATACATGCATACATCCATACATCCATCCATACATACATCCATCAGTCCACCCATCCATGGATCCATACACACATAAGCACACAGATCCATACATACAAGCATACATTCGTCCATACATACACCCATACGTACATTCTTACATACATCCATACATACATCCATACATACATCCATACATACAACCATACAAAC
>NW_017026071.1:0-212 GCF_001483705.2 Eufriesea mexicana | reverse complement strand
AATGTCAACAAAATTGTATTCTCCGGCCACAATCTATCTCATTGCAATGGCTATAGCACTCAATATGCATCTTTCCTCCTTACTTACGCAAGGAAGTTAGCTTACCACGATATTAGTCGAAGATGTCAACAAAATTGTATTTTCCAGCGACATTCTATATCATTGCAATGGCTATAGCACTCAAAGAGCATCTTTCCTCCTTACTTACGCAA
>NW_017026070.1:0-212 GCF_001483705.2 Eufriesea mexicana | reverse complement strand
TTTAGTTACTCTACGTTCGGTTTGGTTATGTTAGGTTAGGATTGGTTAGTGTATCTCCATCTTCTTTGCCATGCATTGCTATCTGGAGGCTTTCTGCTGTCTACTGTGTTCTACTGAATTCTTCTTGGCCCTGGGGTGCAGCAATGGTGGTCGCGGCTCCTTAGGTTGTGTTGTACTGCGCTTCGTCAGGTTATGTTACCTTGGGTTATGTT
>NW_017026069.1:0-212 GCF_001483705.2 Eufriesea mexicana | reverse complement strand
AAGGCTTTTGCGCCATTCACTCCACTTTGGTCGATTTCAGAGTCCTGCATTGCTCTGCTACACTTTACTTGGCACTCTCGAGACCAGCAATACTGGTCGTGGCACCACATGTTGTGACACGTTAAGTTCGGTTGTGTTACGTTTGGTCTGGTTAGGAGAGGGTACCTTCGACTTTTGTGCTCTACGCTGTTATTCCGCGGATTCCTGCACCC
>NW_017026068.1:0-212 GCF_001483705.2 Eufriesea mexicana | reverse complement strand
TTCCAGCCACATTCTATACCATTGCAATGGCTAGAGCACTCAAAAAGCATCTTTCCTCCTTACGAACGCAAGGAAGTTAGCTCACTACGATATTAGTCGAAAATGTCAACAAAAATGAATTTGCCAGCCAGATTCTACAGCATTGCAGAGGATATAGCACGCCAAAAGTAACTTTCCCCCTTACCCATGCAAGGAAGTTAGCTCACCACGAT
>NW_017026067.1:0-212 GCF_001483705.2 Eufriesea mexicana | reverse complement strand
GACTCTCACCCCCGTAGTTTTTGGTAGTTCTTAAATCTATTTTTTATTTTGTGTTCATTTTTCGTCTATGAAAATATTGTAAATAAACAATTGTAAATAAAATTTCTTAACAAAATTTATTTTTTACGCCTTCTTATGCAAATATATGCTTATTACAAAATAATAAGAATATTATGCAAAAAAAATACTTTTCTATAGTAATCTTATTTACT
>NW_017026066.1:0-212 GCF_001483705.2 Eufriesea mexicana | reverse complement strand
GGACTTCTACCCAATACATTGCCCTACTATTCTCTGCACAACTCTGGGGAGGCTTGTGATAGTGGTCTCGGCACGCTAGATTGAGATAGGCTACGATTGGATGGGGTGTCATAGTTTTGGATATGCCTGGATATCCCTGACTTCGTTCAATACACTGCGATTCTGCGGATTTCTGGGCTCTACTCTCCTCTAATATGTTCTGCCTGTCCGTG
>NW_017026065.1:0-212 GCF_001483705.2 Eufriesea mexicana | reverse complement strand
AACACAATTACTGGACCGCCGGATTCGAGCAGAGTACAGTAGAGCGATGTTGGGCGTTCAAATTTTCCGTATAGCGGATTACAGCACAATAGTCGCCGCTATCCTGTACTAACCTAACCAATCTTAGCACCACTAATCGTTTTCTAACACATCCTATCAAGCCACGGCCACTAATGCTGGCCTCGCAGGGAAGGGCAGAGTATAGAAGGGCA
>NW_017026064.1:0-212 GCF_001483705.2 Eufriesea mexicana | reverse complement strand
GTTATGATGTGTTAGGTTACCTCTGTTTATTCCACGAGCGGATAGGACAGGAGGTGGTAGTCTCGACCTGTTTGCTGTACACTGCTCTTTGTCGGATATCAGCTATCTACAGTGCTCCAGTGCGTTCTGCTCGGCACTGGAAAGCCCAGCAATGGTGGCCCCGGAAAGATGTGTTTAGTTATGTAACGTTCGGTTAGGTCAGGTTAGGATAA
>NW_017026063.1:0-212 GCF_001483705.2 Eufriesea mexicana | reverse complement strand
TTATGCAAGGAAGCCAGCTCACCACGATATTAGCCGAAAATGTCAATAAAATTGAACTTTCCAACCGGATTCTGCATCATTGCAATGGCTATTACACGCAAAAAGTATCTTTCCTCCTTACTTATGCAAGGAAGTTGGCTCACCGCGAAATTAGCCGAAAATGTCAATAAAATTGAATTTTCCAGCAAGATTCTATAGCATTGTAATGCCTA
>NW_017026062.1:0-212 GCF_001483705.2 Eufriesea mexicana | reverse complement strand
CCGTTGTCAGTTCGAGTGGGAGCTCGGCTGTCAGAGCGACCAGGTTCGGAGAAGGGTGGTGCTTGCGTAGCGGCCACGCTCCGGGCTGCGATATCCCGCGAGGATGTGGAACCCCTTCACCCTCTTGGTAAAAGCTGCGATGGAGCACTGGTTGTGCTCGTTCCGAATTCCCGGTGCTTCCTCAGCCATGCGAGTATGGGTACGGTGGGGGC
>NW_017026061.1:0-212 GCF_001483705.2 Eufriesea mexicana | reverse complement strand
CCTTGTTTATGCAAGAAAGTTAGCTCACCACGATACTAGTAGAAAATTAGAATAAAATTGATCTTTCCATCTAGATTCTGTAGCATTGCAATGGCAATGGCACGCCAACAGAATCATTCCTCCTTACTTATGCAAGGAAGTTGGCTCATCACGTTATTAGTCGTAAAAGTCAATAAAATTGAATTTTCCGGCCAGATTCTATAGCATTTCAA
>NW_017026060.1:0-212 GCF_001483705.2 Eufriesea mexicana | reverse complement strand
GGACCAAGAAGAAGCACAAGGCTGGCACAAGCAGGATCCAACAGGAACAGGACCAACCGCTGCAAAGGAGGAAGCAGCCAACATGGACTTACGAAGAAGATTGCCAGACAGGATGACCACGAGAAGCACCAGAGGAACCAACAGCAAGAGAAGAGAGGTAAGGCGCCTGTGACCGTCACCGCAGGCGGTATCCGGAGACGGATACTGGGACG
>NW_017026059.1:0-212 GCF_001483705.2 Eufriesea mexicana | reverse complement strand
TCAACCTTTGTGCTTTACGCTGCTATTCGCTGGACTTCTGCTCCCTGTTGTGCTCTAGTATAACCAGCTTGGCTATGAGGACGGCAAGAATGGAGGTATCGTCGTGTTAGGTTGAGTTACGTTTCGTTTTGTAATATTACGGTTGGTTGGGTTAGTGGAGGATAGCTTTGAGTTTAGTTCTATAGTCTGCTACTAGGAGAAGTTCTGCTCCC
>NW_017026058.1:0-212 GCF_001483705.2 Eufriesea mexicana | reverse complement strand
CAGTTTGCTCAGCTTCTTCGTGAGCATCGTGAATTCCTTCTCGAGGATCCTGAAACTGGGCTTTATTACGCCCTCGGACTTCTGCTGGACCTTCGACTTCTCCCTCTTCGGGCTCTTCTCGTCGGTCTTCCCATGGCCGTGCTTCTCCGGTTGAAGTTTTATTTCTGGCGACGAAGTGGACTCCGTCACGTTCGTTTTGTGATCCTCCTTCC
>NW_017026057.1:0-212 GCF_001483705.2 Eufriesea mexicana | reverse complement strand
CGAGTTCCTCTGCCAAATTGACAGTTTAACGCATAAACGCACATACGCGACTGTAACCTGCAAAGGGTTAACGATAGTACGGATTCGAGGCAACCGATGGGTGGAAGGATCGGCGAACACGCGGAAGCGTGGATGGCAGAGGTTTCGGGCGGAAAACAAAGGAGAGACGGGCGTCGTGAGGCGTCGTGAGGCGTCGTGGCGCGGCCGCGGGC
>NW_017026056.1:0-212 GCF_001483705.2 Eufriesea mexicana | reverse complement strand
CATACATACACGCATACATTCATCCATACATACATCCATACATACATAATTACATACATCCCCCACATACATCCATACATCCAGCCATACATTCATCCGTACATTCGCCCTTCCATACACTCAATGATACACCCATCCATCCTACTAACCATCCATAAATCCATCTAACCATACTTCCATCCATCCACACATACATACATACATCAATACAT
>NW_017026055.1:0-212 GCF_001483705.2 Eufriesea mexicana | reverse complement strand
TCATTGCATTGCTATAGAACCTGGCAGGAAGATTCAATTTTATTGACATTTTCGACTAGTATCATGGTGAGCTAACTTGCATAAGTAAGGAGGAATAATTCCAGCGGCGCGCTGTAGCCATTGCAGTGCAATAGGATCTGGATGGAAAGTTCAATTTTATTAACTCTTTACGCTAATATCGTAGTCCGCTTTCTTTGTTGCACGAATAAGGA
>NW_017026054.1:0-212 GCF_001483705.2 Eufriesea mexicana | reverse complement strand
CTTGTATAAATAAGGAGGGTAGATTCTACTGGCGTGCTATAGCCGTTGCATTGCTATAGCATCAAGCTGGAAAATACAATTTGATTGACATTTCCGAATAATATTGTGGTGAGCTAACATTCTTGCATATGTACGGAGTAAAGATTCAGTTGGCGTGATATAGCCATTGCGTTGATATAGAATGTGCTCGAAAAATTCAAATTTATTGACAT
>NW_017026053.1:0-212 GCF_001483705.2 Eufriesea mexicana | reverse complement strand
CTATGAAATCAAAGAAGATCGGTGAAATTTCGAAGAGTGTTCGTGTGGTTTGAAATACTTCTTTGGAGATAGAAAGAATCGTTTGTAATTCGTTTTTAATTTACTAATAATTTGTTAGTAATTTACTAATACGATTGTACTGATTTTAAAAAAGAATGTTCTTAGTAACGGGGGTGTAAAGAAACGAAAATTAGACAGGCTGTTTAATAAAT
>NW_017026052.1:0-212 GCF_001483705.2 Eufriesea mexicana | reverse complement strand
TATAGCACAAAAGTTAAAGCTACCCTGACCATACTTTGCACAACCAAACATAACCGAACGTAATCTGCCTCAACATAATGTGCCGAGTTCACTATGGCTGCCATTCCCAGAGCCAAGCTGAAAACATTACTGCCCTGTAGTACTCAGATGTCCACCTAATAGCAAACTACAGCATTAAAGTCAAAGCTACCCACTCCAAACATAATCAACCT
>NW_017026051.1:0-212 GCF_001483705.2 Eufriesea mexicana | reverse complement strand
TTACATACATACATACATCGATACATACATACATCCATCCAGACATCCATACATTCGTACATCAATACATCCACACATCCATACTTCCACAAATCCGTCCAAATATACAGCCATCCAGCCATACGTACAATCATACGCACATCCACAGGTTCGTACATACACCCATACACACATCCATACATACGTCGATCCATACATCCATACATACGTCC
>NW_017026050.1:0-212 GCF_001483705.2 Eufriesea mexicana | reverse complement strand
TCTTCCCTCCTTATTTTTGCAAGAAACTTAGCTCACCACAATATTAGCCGGAAATGTCAATAAAATTGTATTTTCTAGCCACAACCTATATCATTGCAATGGCTATAGCACTCAAAAAGCATCTTTCCTCATTTCTTTCGCCAGGAAGCCAGCTCACCACGATATTAGTCGAAAATGTCAGCAAAATTGAACTTTCCAGCCAGATTCTCTAG
>NW_017026049.1:0-212 GCF_001483705.2 Eufriesea mexicana | reverse complement strand
CCTGACCTGAACTGACTTGAACTGACATCATGTGACCTGACCTGACCTGACATGACCTGATCTGACATGACCTGATCTAACTTGACTTGACATTTCGTGACCTGGCCTGACCTGAACTGATCTGAACTGACATCATCTGACCCGACCTCACCTGACATGATCTGGGCTGACCTGATCTGACCTGACGTGTCTTGAACTGACCTGACATGGCC
>NW_017026048.1:0-212 GCF_001483705.2 Eufriesea mexicana | reverse complement strand
CCTAACCTAACCAATGCGAACGGAAACCGACTAAACCAAACGTGACACGACCACTATTGCTCAACTCCCCAGATGCAGGAAGATGCCAGTAGAGCAATGCAGTGCACAGGTATAGGCCGAATAGCAGTGTGTAGCACAAAAGTCAAAGCAGCATATCCTAACATAGTCAAACGTAACGTATCCAAACGTAACCTAACTCAACTTAACATGGC
>NW_017026047.1:0-212 GCF_001483705.2 Eufriesea mexicana | reverse complement strand
CAGAGTCGACGATATTTTTAAAATGGTAAGAAATCATATGCAAATTAAGACGTAGAATTATTTCTCTTCGACATTCCACGCATCGTTAGGTAATTTTAAATCTGATATATTAATTAACGATCTTCAAAATCTGATTAAATGGCAACTGAGAGTCACCTCTCGGGTGCAAAGGGTTAATATGCGAATATTGTCATTGGGATTATAGGTAAAAA
>NW_017026046.1:0-212 GCF_001483705.2 Eufriesea mexicana | reverse complement strand
CAGATTCTATAGCATTGCCGTGGCTATAGCACGCCAACAGTATCTTTCTCCCTTATTTATGCATGCAAGTTAGCTCACCAAGATATTAGTCGAATATGTCAATGAAATTGTATTTTCGAGCAAGAATCTGTAGCATTGCAGTGGCTATGGCACGCCCAATAGAATCCTTCCTCCTTATTTATGCAAGAAAGTAAGCTCACCACGATATTAGT
>NW_017026045.1:0-212 GCF_001483705.2 Eufriesea mexicana | reverse complement strand
AAAAGTTCAATTTTATTGACATTTTCGTCTAATATTGCGGAGAAAAATCTTTTCTGCGTAAATGCGGTGGAAAGATTCTATTGGAATGCTATACCCATTGCATGGAAATAGAATCAGCCTGATAAGTTTAATTCCATTGACATTTTCGGCAAATATTGAGGTGAGCAGACCTTTCTGCGTAAACAACGAGGTAAGATACCATAGGTTTGCTA
>NW_017026044.1:0-212 GCF_001483705.2 Eufriesea mexicana | reverse complement strand
GACGACCGACGAGGAAAGTCGAAATTTAACGAATCAGTCTCCTGCCATCCTCCGTCGATCGCTAACGTCCCTTTGCTTCGTTCTCCTGGACATCTCGTCATAAATATTCCACGTAGCCCGAGGTATGTACTCGTAAGGAATTTTACTCATAGGATAATAGCGTAGGAGCGTAGTACGTCTTTCTTTAACGCGATCGTAGAAACAGTTAGATC
>NW_017026043.1:0-212 GCF_001483705.2 Eufriesea mexicana | reverse complement strand
TATTAGTCGAAATTGTCAATAAAATTGAATTTTCCGGTCAGATTCTATAGCATTGCAATGGCTATATCATGCCTATAGAATCTTTTCTCCATATTTATGCAATATAATTCGCTCACCACGATATGAGTCGAACATGTCAGTAAAATTGGTTTTTCCAGTCAGATTCTATAGCATAGCAATGGCTATCGCATGCCAATAGAATCTTTTCTCCT
>NW_017026042.1:0-212 GCF_001483705.2 Eufriesea mexicana | reverse complement strand
CCGCGGGGTTGGATCTCCGGTTGCTCAATCGGGGTTCCGTAAGCACGTGCGTTCGGTGGAACGACACGTCCATCGTGTACTTGTCGTTCGCATCGCCGGCAGCTGTGCGGCTGGTCACCGGCAGCTGTGCGGCTGGTCACCGGCTGGACGGTGGCGGTGGAGGTGGAAACGCTCAGCTACCACCTCCACATCACCATGATGCTTGCCGTCAC
>NW_017026041.1:0-212 GCF_001483705.2 Eufriesea mexicana | reverse complement strand
GTAAATAAACAGGGAACTTTGAATAGAAAATGTTAATAATTTGCATTCGTTCTTTTTTCTTTGCAATATTGTATAACAATTTATGGTTATATTTTAAGGATAATGGAAATTTTGTCGTGGTTCCCTGAGTGTACAATATAAAATGTACATGGCAGTCAAAGTGTTAAACGATTATTGTTTGGTCTCATTTATGTCAATCGATGATGAGAATT
>NW_017026040.1:0-212 GCF_001483705.2 Eufriesea mexicana | reverse complement strand
GTGAGTTAACTTTCTTGCATAAATAAGGGGAAAGATTCAATTGGCGTGCTATAGGCAGTGCTAAGCCATTGAATCTTCCTGGAAAATTCAATTTTACTGACATTTTCGTCTAATATCTTTGTGAGCTAACTTCCGTGCATAGGTAAGGGGGAAAGATCTTTTTGGCGTGCTATAGCCATCGCAATGCTATAGAATCTGGAAGGGAAATTCAA
>NW_017026039.1:0-212 GCF_001483705.2 Eufriesea mexicana | reverse complement strand
GATCTAACTTGACCAGACCTTGCCTGACCTTGCCTGACCTGGCCTGACATGAACTGACCAGAACTGACATCACCTGACCTGACCAGAACTGACATGACCTGGGCGGAACTGACCTGACCTGACCTGACTTGACCTGACCTGATCAGACATGACCTGACCTGACCTGACCTGACGTGACCTGACCTGACTGATCTGACCTGTGCTGACCTGAG
>NW_017026038.1:0-212 GCF_001483705.2 Eufriesea mexicana | reverse complement strand
TAGACCTATTCTCTGGCAAGTAGATGGCTGTACTTGTCATATGATTGAAGGCGTTAGGCGATCCATTCGCCAAGCTGTGACTGCTCTAAGATTTTGAATAGACATATTCTATGGCAAGTAAATGGCTGTATTTGCCATTGGATTGAAGGCGTAAGGCGATCTATTCACCAAGCTATAACGGATTATAGATTTTGAATAGACCTATTCTCTGG
>NW_017026037.1:0-212 GCF_001483705.2 Eufriesea mexicana | reverse complement strand
TGTGGATGTGTGGATGGATGGTGGATGGATGTATGGATGGATAGAAGTATGGATCAATGGATGCATGGATGGGTGCTAGTATGGATGGACGGATGTATGGTTCGATAGATGTATGGTTGGGTGGATGTATGGATGGATGGATGTGTGGAAAGGTGGATGTATGGATGTATATTTGTATGGATGTATGCATGTATGGATGTAGGGATGTGTGG
>NW_017026036.1:0-212 GCF_001483705.2 Eufriesea mexicana | reverse complement strand
TGTCACAGAAGAGTGGGTATTACTAACGAGGGTATAGGCGGAGCAAGTGGAATACCCCTCTTGACCCGCAACCGAACGAGATGACTTCTTTCCTGCAACGCGGAGTACGTCACATAGTACCAACAAGCGCTATTGCGACGACTGGGATTTTGCGACGACTGGGATTTTGCGACGTAAAATTAAACAAGCCTTATCGCACTGTTTGGACTTCT
>NW_017026035.1:0-212 GCF_001483705.2 Eufriesea mexicana | reverse complement strand
ACGTTCTGCTTGGCTCTGGGGTGGCCAGCAGTATTGGTCCCGGACGCTAGTCTGAGGTATGTTCCGTTTGGTTATTTTACGATCGGTTAGGTTAGGAAAGCATAGTTATACTTTAGTGCTATACGCTGCTATTCATTGGATTCCTGCGTTCTACATTGTCCGTCTATACACTGCTCGACTCTCGGGAGGCAAGCAATGGTGGACGCGGCACG
>NW_017026034.1:0-212 GCF_001483705.2 Eufriesea mexicana | reverse complement strand
GCATAAATAAGGAAGAAATATCCTATTGGCGTGCTATAGCAATTGCAATGCTGTAGAATCTGATGGGGAAATTCAGTTTTACTGACATTTTCGACTAATATCCTGGTGACCTAACTTTCTTCCGTATATAAGGAGGAAAGATTCTACATGCGTGCTATAGTCATTGCGATGCTATAGAATCTGACTGGAAAATTCAATTTTATTGACATTGT
>NW_017026033.1:0-212 GCF_001483705.2 Eufriesea mexicana | reverse complement strand
ATATCGTGGTGACCCAACTTCCTTGCTTAAGTAAGGGGAAAGATACTTTTGGCGTGCTGTAGCGCTTGCAATGCTATGGACTCTGGCAGGAAAATTCAATTTTTATGACATTTTCGACTGATATCGTGGTGAGCCACCTTTCTTGCGTGAGCAAGGAGGAAAGATGCTTTTTGAGTGCTATTGCCGTTGCAATGATATATTTTGTGGCTGGA
>NW_017026032.1:0-212 GCF_001483705.2 Eufriesea mexicana | reverse complement strand
GAATAGACCTATTTTCTGGCAAGTAGATGTCTGTACTTTTCGTTGGATTGAAGGCGGTTGGCGGTCTATTCACCAAGCTATAACAGATTACAGATTTTGAATGGACCGATTCTCAGGCTAGTAGATGGCGGTACTTGCAATTGGATTGGAGGCGTTAGGCGATCTGTTCACCAAGCTACAACAGGTTATAGATTTCGAATAGTCCTATTCTC
>NW_017026031.1:0-212 GCF_001483705.2 Eufriesea mexicana | reverse complement strand
ATCTATTCACCATGCTATAACAGGCTATAGATTTATAATAGACCTATTCTCTGGCAAGTAGATGGCTGTACTTGCGATTAGGTTGAAGGCGTTAGGCCATCTACTCACCAAGCTACAACTGGTTTTATATTTTGAATAGAGATTATCTGTGGCAAGTAGATGGCTGTACTTGCCATTGGATTGAAGGCCTTAGGCGATCTATTCACCATGCT
>NW_017026030.1:0-212 GCF_001483705.2 Eufriesea mexicana | reverse complement strand
GAACAAACTATTAAAAAGCTGCCTATACAGAGTAATGTTGATCAAATATTCTAACGAACTGTTGAATTCTAGAATCTTCTACAGCCGATAGTAACGATAGTATTATAGGAACCCGCACTCACGCCACTTCATTTCCCACATGTATCGTCATACGATTTACACTATGTAACATCACTTTTTTTCACATGTAGTATATCATCACCGAAGAAATG
>NW_017026029.1:0-212 GCF_001483705.2 Eufriesea mexicana | reverse complement strand
TTGCGTGCTTGCGATGCGTTCTTGCCTTTTCGGAAATAAAACAGTAAAATATGTCCGAAATGCACGTCTTGTTCTTCCATTTTTAAATTGGGATAAAAAAGAAGCTAAATAACTAATCGATACAATTTTTCAACTAAATTAAAGGCGGGAGTCCAAACAACGAGAACACAATATAAATTAGGTGCCGCTTAATTTCAAGCGTTCTTTAGATA
>NW_017026028.1:0-212 GCF_001483705.2 Eufriesea mexicana | reverse complement strand
CCTCCTTATTTATGCAAGGAAGATAGCTCACCACGATATTAGTCGAAAATGTCAACAAAATTGAACTGTCCAGCCAGATTCCATAGCATTGCGACGGCTATAGCACGTCAATTTAATCTTTCCTCCGTATTTATTAAATAAAGTTGGCCCACCACGATATTAGTCGAAAATGACAACAAATTTGAATTTCCCTTCCAGATTCTATAGCTTTG
>NW_017026027.1:0-212 GCF_001483705.2 Eufriesea mexicana | reverse complement strand
ACGCGAGATGCCAGGAGACACCCTTTGTCTCTCGTGCGAAGGGGATAGGCCGGTGCCCCTCACCGGTTCGATCTTCCACGGTGAACGGGTTAAATGCTCCCCGGCCGTAATTCTGTAAAAAAAATATCCTAAGAACGAACCCGTGATAGCCCTAAACTCGAAGATTCCATTCCACGACATCAACCGGTATGGAGAAATTGAATCTCTGAGCT
>NW_017026026.1:0-212 GCF_001483705.2 Eufriesea mexicana | reverse complement strand
TAGCAAAGCCAAGCGTAACCTGACCGAATGTAGCTTAACCCAACAGATCGTGCGGACACTACTATTGCTGCACTCCCAGAGGCAAGCAGGACATACTAGAGCACAGTAGAGCGCAGGAATCAGCCAAATGTCAGTGCACAGCTCAAAGGTGGTATCTATCCTAACGAAACGTAGCATAACCGGTCCTAATCGAAAGTAACATAGCTCAACAT
>NW_017026025.1:0-212 GCF_001483705.2 Eufriesea mexicana | reverse complement strand
CCTCCGTAATGCACAGATTCGTAACATTGTAACGATGTTAACAAATTGTACGTTGTGCCATTAGTTGTTAATTTATTTATGTATATAACCATTGATCAGAGAAAGTAATTAAATTTCGTTTGCATGGGATGATTGAAAGTGATCGAATGCAAGTGGACATGTTTGTATAAGTAGGGTAATATAGTGATCGGTAAAAGTAAGGAAATAAAACA
>NW_017026024.1:0-212 GCF_001483705.2 Eufriesea mexicana | reverse complement strand
TTAAAAATCGATGAAGCCGCGGGCCGATTTCGCTGAAAATGCGCCAAACGCTGTTATTCAGTGTTATTCAGCAAAGGCTGTTGCACGCTAATAGGATCTATCTTCATTATTTATGCGGGAAAGGTAGCTCACCGCGATATAAGTTGCAAATGTCAATAAATTTGTATTTTCCTGGCAGATTCTATAGCATTGCAGTGCCTATAGCATGCCAA
>NW_017026023.1:0-212 GCF_001483705.2 Eufriesea mexicana | reverse complement strand
CTGACCTGATCTGTCCTGGGCTGACCTTACCTGACTGATCTGACCTGACCTGACCTGAACTGATCATATATGATCTGGCCTGACCTGCCCTGACCTGAACTGACCTGAATTGACAGCATCTGAACTGACCTGACCTCACCTGACATGAACTGACCTGACCTGACCTAACCTGACCTGACCTGACCTGACCTGACCTGATCTGACCTGACCTG
>NW_017026022.1:0-212 GCF_001483705.2 Eufriesea mexicana | reverse complement strand
TATCACAATCACGTTAATATTATGTTAACATTCTCTCGTTATTGACATTAATATACATATATAAATTTGTAATTAATAAAATAAAACAATTACTGAAATAAATTTTATATTATTGCTGTAGTAAGATAAAATAAGAATGATAAATTGTTAAAATATGAAAAATAGATAGAATGTTTAAATATGAACATGTTAAACAAAGATAAAGGAAATTT
>NW_017026021.1:0-212 GCF_001483705.2 Eufriesea mexicana | reverse complement strand
AGATTAGAGTTATAAGCATTGTTTATTCTACCTTACATTGAAATGCATGTAATTTGAAAATTTGCCTAAGAGTCGCATAATGTGCGTTACTATATCCACTTTAAATTTACATTTATCCATGAAAAATTCCTCTGAACAGAATATCTTTTCTGTTCTGTATTCTTCTCATAAATATTGCTTAATTTTAACCATACCTTATGACTTGATATAAA
>NW_017026020.1:0-212 GCF_001483705.2 Eufriesea mexicana | reverse complement strand
ATGATTCTAGAATTGCCGGCAAACACGTATTATCAGTGAACAAATTTGCCCAGCGGCTGAAGCTGTGTGGTGATGCCTGTACACAGTAGTTTATCGTCAACTGGTAATGTCTCGAGCAACAACGGGTCTGTCCTTTGTCGTCCTAGAACTGCAATGGTATTCAAATAATCACTGAACTAATTGATCCAACAGCTGCAGTGCCCTATTCGTTG
>NW_017026019.1:0-212 GCF_001483705.2 Eufriesea mexicana | reverse complement strand
TAGGTTGAGTCATGTTACGTCTGGGCATATCACGTTAGGAAGGTTCGGTTTGGGTTTCATTGATTTTTGTGCTGCACACTCTTGTTTGGTGAATTTCTGCGCTCTACATTGCTCTACGATACCCTGCTCGACCCTTGGGAGGCGACCAGTAGTGGTCGTGGCGCGTCAGGTTGGGTTAGTCTACGTTCGGCTATGTTATACCAGTTTGGGTT
>NW_017026018.1:0-212 GCF_001483705.2 Eufriesea mexicana | reverse complement strand
AGCCTAACTCAACCTAACGCCCCGTGTCCACAATTGCTGGCCTCTACGTAGCCAACCAGAAAATACTGGAGAACAGTAAAAAGCAGAAGTCATCCGCATTGCAGTGCACAGAATACAGGTCAACGATATCCGGACCAGACCTGAACAGGGCCAAACTAACCAAACGTAGCCTATACCAACACAAATATCGAGACCGCTATTGCTGGCCTCCG
>NW_017026017.1:0-212 GCF_001483705.2 Eufriesea mexicana | reverse complement strand
GGTCAGGGTAGCTTCAACTCTTGTGCAGTACGCTGCTATTCGGAGGATTCCTGCGCTCTACTGAGCTCTTGCATGTCCTGCTTGGCTCTGGAGGAGGGGGGGGGCAGCGACAGCGGTCACGGGTCGTTAGGTTCGGCCGGGCTATGTTCGGCTATGTCCTGTTGGTTTGGATTAGGCTTGGGTAGCTTTGACTTTTCTGATACACAAAGCGA
>NW_017026016.1:0-212 GCF_001483705.2 Eufriesea mexicana | reverse complement strand
AAGCCATCCAAACCAAACCATGCCTACCGTAGCCTAACCAAACGTATCCTATGTCAACCTAACTTGCCGAGAAATACATTGCCGGCAACCCCGTTACCAAGTAGGGCATATCAGTGGAGAATAGAGCTGTGAGGTCCACAGATAGGCAATGCAAAGCACGAAAGTCAAAGATAGCCCAACCTAACACAAGCATAAATAACCTAACCAAACGT
>NW_017026015.1:0-212 GCF_001483705.2 Eufriesea mexicana | reverse complement strand
TTAAAACACCATTGAAGAGATTAATACATCGGCGACAGTGCTTTATTGGTGGATTCAATAAGTACCGTACTGTCAATGGGAAATATTACAAGCCATAATCGAACAGTACATTGTATGCTCCAGAACTGCTCTTGTAATTCACTTCATCCGTGCACTGCTGCAGTACTGAGCTGACGGTTTTACTCAGTACTGGGTTCTCGATTGTTAATATA
>NW_017026014.1:0-212 GCF_001483705.2 Eufriesea mexicana | reverse complement strand
ATAGCACGCCAAAAGGATCTTTCTTCCTTATTTATGCAAGAAAGGTAGCGCACCACAATACGATTCGAGAATGTCAATAAAATTGAATTTTCCATCCAGATTCTATATCATGGAAATGGTTGCAGCTTGCCAATACAATATTTCCTCCGTGATAATGCAAGAAAGCTAGCTCACCACGATATTTGTCGAAAATGTCAATAAAATTGAATCTG
>NW_017026013.1:0-212 GCF_001483705.2 Eufriesea mexicana | reverse complement strand
GGCATGCCATTGCCGTTGCAATGCTATAGAACCTGACTGGAAAATTCAATTTTACTGACATTTCCGACTGATATCGTAGTGAGCTGGTTTTCTTGGTTAAATAAGGAGGAAACATTCTATTGGCACGCTATCGCCATTGCAAAGCTATGGAACCTGACTGGAAAATTCTATTTTATTGACATTTTCGTCTAATACCGTGTTGAGATAATCTT
>NW_017026012.1:0-212 GCF_001483705.2 Eufriesea mexicana | reverse complement strand
TATCAATACAGAGATCCATACATACACCCATACATTCATTCGTACATACAATCATCCATACATGCATAACGCAAATACATCCATACATTCAAACATCCATACATACATACATCCATACAGTCATACATCCATCCAACCATACATCCATACAACCATACATCCATCCAACCATACATCCATCCAACCATACATCCATTCATCCGTACATCCAT
>NW_017026011.1:0-212 GCF_001483705.2 Eufriesea mexicana | reverse complement strand
GATGTATGTATGGCTTTATGGACGGATGTATGTATGGATGTATGTATGGATGTGTGTATGGATTTATCTATGGATGTATGGATGTGTGTGTGTTCGGATGTATGTATGGATGTTTGGATGGATGTATGGATGGCTGGATGTATGGATGTATGGATGTACGTATGTATGGTTGTATGGATGGTTGGATGTATGAATGGATTGAGGTATGGATT
>NW_017026010.1:0-212 GCF_001483705.2 Eufriesea mexicana | reverse complement strand
TCACCATGCAACAGCAGGTTATATATTTTATATAGCGCAATTCTCTGGCAAGTAGGTGGCTGTTCTTGCCATTGGATTCAACGCGTTAGGCGATCTATTCACCAAGCTATAACAGGATATTCATTTTGAATAGGCCTATTCTCTGCCATGTAGATGGCTGTACTTGGCATTGGATTGAAGGCGTTAGGCGATCTATTCACCAAGCTATAACA
>NW_017026009.1:0-212 GCF_001483705.2 Eufriesea mexicana | reverse complement strand
CATTGCAATGGTTATAGCTTGCCAATATAATCCCCCCCTTGTTTATGCAAGAAAGTTGGTTCTACACGGTATTAGTCGAAAATGTCAATGAAATTGAATTTTCCAGCCATATTCTACAGCACTGCAATGTCAATAGCATGCCAAAAGAGTCTTTCCTCCTGATTTATGGAAGAAAGTTAGCTCACCACGATATTAGTCGGAAATGTCAATAA
>NW_017026008.1:0-212 GCF_001483705.2 Eufriesea mexicana | reverse complement strand
TAGCTCACCACGATATTAGTCAAAAATGTCAGTAAAATTGAATTTTCCAGACAGATTCCAGAGGATTGCAATGGCTATTGCACGCCAATAGGATCTTTCCTCCTTATTCGTGCAAGAAAGGTAGCTCACCACGATATTAGTCGAAATTGTCAATAAAATTGTACTTTCCAGGCAGATTCTATTTCATTGTAATGGCTGTAGCGCGCCATTTG
>NW_017026007.1:0-212 GCF_001483705.2 Eufriesea mexicana | reverse complement strand
GGGTCGTTATTTTGAGTTAGTCTTCGTTTGGTTGTGTTACGGTTGGATATGTGAGGATAGGTTAGCTTTGACTTTTGCGCCATACAGTGCAATGCGGAGGACTTTTGCGCTCTGCTGTTATGTAGTATGTTCTGCTTGGCGCTGCGGAGGTCAGCAGTTGCGGTATCGTCCTGTTAGGATTGGATGGGCTCCTTTTGGATGTGTTACGTTTG
>NW_017026006.1:0-212 GCF_001483705.2 Eufriesea mexicana | reverse complement strand
TTATGCTGTAACGGCCACCTTATGTTAGGTTACGTTTATTTTGGGTAGTTCTCAATACCTTTGTCTTTTCTGCTGTACACCGCGCTTCTATGTAATACTGCGCTCAACTCTCCTCTAGTACGTACTGCATGACTCTGGGGACGCCAGCTGTAGTGGTGGCGCGATGTTGGGTTGACTCATATTACGTTTGGTTAGGTCAAGTTACGTTGGGT
>NW_017026005.1:0-212 GCF_001483705.2 Eufriesea mexicana | reverse complement strand
ACATACATACAGATATACATCCATACATCCATACATCCGTAAATCCATACATTCGTTCATCCAAACAATCGTACATCCACACATACATAGATCCATACATCCATACATAAATACATCCATGCATCCATCCATACATCCATGCATGAACACATCCATACATCCACCCATCCATACATCCATCGAACCAAACATCCATCCGTCCATACAAGCAC
>NW_017026004.1:0-212 GCF_001483705.2 Eufriesea mexicana | reverse complement strand
AGTCCATAGGGTATCAGTGTGGAGCACATATGTCAAAGTTATCCTAACCAAACACAACCAAATATAACCTATCCAAACGTAACCTATCAAAAGCTAACGCGCCGCCACAAGTATTGCTTGCCTCTACAGAGCGGAGCAGAACATATTAAAGGATAATAGAGAGCAGAAATCCATGGAATCGCAGTGCATAGCAAAGCAGTCGAAGCTACCCT
>NW_017026003.1:0-212 GCF_001483705.2 Eufriesea mexicana | reverse complement strand
GCGCCGCAGCAAAATGGCGGCTGACAGCCATTTCGTCGCGTCAGCACAAGATGGCGGCCGGCAGTAATTTCGTCGCGCCATAGTTATTTTATCGCGCTATAGTCATTTCATCTCGCTATAGTCATTCCGTTTCGTCGCATCGTAGCAAGATGGCGACCAGTAGCCATTTCGTCGCGCCGCAGCAAAATGGCGGCTAACAGCAATTCCGTCGC
>NW_017026002.1:0-212 GCF_001483705.2 Eufriesea mexicana | reverse complement strand
CATGTTCTTGCCAGAGAATGTGTCTACTGAAAATCTATAGTCTGTTACAGCTCGGTGAATAGACCGCCAAACGCCTTCAATCCAATGGCAATTACAGCCGCCTACTTGCCAGAGAATAGGGCTGTTCAATATCTATAATCTGTTATAGGTTGGTGAATACATCGCATAACGCCTTCAATCCAATGGCAAGTACAGCCATCTACTTGCCAGAG
>NW_017026001.1:0-212 GCF_001483705.2 Eufriesea mexicana | reverse complement strand
GATGGTTGGATGTTTTGATGGATGGATGTATCGAATGATGGAAGTACGAATGGACGGGTTTATATGTGTATGGACGTGTGGATATATGGATATATACATGCATGTGTGTATGAATGGGGAGATTTATGGATCGATGGATGTATGGATGGCTGGATGTATGGTTGGATGGATGTGTAGGAAGGTGGACGTATGTATGGATTTATGAATGGATG
>NW_017026000.1:0-212 GCF_001483705.2 Eufriesea mexicana | reverse complement strand
TGTATATACGCATACATACATGCATACATATATGCATACATACATACATACATACATACATACGTACATACATACATACATACCAACATACATACGTACATAGATACATACGTAGGTACATACATACACACAAACATATATAGATACAAAGATAGGTACATACATAGATACATACATACATACATACATATATACATAGATACATACATAAA
>NW_017025999.1:0-212 GCF_001483705.2 Eufriesea mexicana | reverse complement strand
TGGACCCTCGATTCTGGCTCTCGCGTCTGTCCACGGTCCACCTTCTTTGGATATGATGGATCGAGGTTAGGAATAGACCTGTTTGCCTATGGAGAATTCTCCGTCGAGGAATTACGAGAGGGACTACTTGACAGCGAGTAGCCAAGAGCAGATAACGAGCCCCGAGTTGCACCTTGAAAGGCTAGTAGGTAGATTCGCGACGACGAGTGGTA
>NW_017025998.1:0-212 GCF_001483705.2 Eufriesea mexicana | reverse complement strand
TGGGGAGGACAGCAATACTGTTCGCCGCATGGTATGTTGTGTTAGGTTACGATTGGTTATGTTGCAACTGGTTACGTTAGGGCAGGGTACATTTTACTTTTATGCTATACAATACCATTCGGTGGACTTCTGCTCTCTACTCAGCTCCGGTATTTTGTGCTCGGATCTGCAGAAGCCTGCAATAATGGTCTCGGCACGTAAGGTGGAGCTAG
>NW_017025997.1:0-212 GCF_001483705.2 Eufriesea mexicana | reverse complement strand
CTTACGACGGCGCGTGGCACGTCTTTCCAGCGCGAGTGGTTAATCCGCGCCCCGAATCGAACCCAAATTTTTCCAACCGCGAAATTTTCCAGGCCTCGACCTCGTCGGTATCGAAACTCGCGGCGATTCCTCGAAATTCCGGCGATTCCACACCGGGTGTGATTTGCGAGCATCGCGACGCGATTCGAGGACTGCGTGCGTCGGGAAAAAGT
>NW_017025996.1:0-212 GCF_001483705.2 Eufriesea mexicana | reverse complement strand
GTAACATAACTAAGACTGACGTGCCGAGACCAATACTGCAGGCGTCCCCATAGCCAATCATAAAATACTAGAGCACAGCATAGCGCAGAAATCCCACGAATTTCAGTTTACAGCACAAAAGTCGAAGCTGCAATAACCAAACCTTACCGAACCTAACGCAACCAAACGTAGAATAACTCAAGATAACTAGCTGATACCTCTACTGCAGGCCT
>NW_017025995.1:0-212 GCF_001483705.2 Eufriesea mexicana | reverse complement strand
GGTCGCGGCACGTTGTGTTGTGTATGGCTATGTCAGGCTAGGTTACGTTAGCATGTGTTTGGGGTGGGTTTCCTCGACCTTTCTGCTGTACGCCGCGATTCTATGGATTTCTGCACTATACTCACGCATAACATTTTCCGCATGTCTCCAGCGTGGTCAGCAATAGCGGCGGCGGCACGTTAGGTTGATTCCGGATACGTTTGGTAATGTTG
>NW_017025994.1:0-212 GCF_001483705.2 Eufriesea mexicana | reverse complement strand
GCTCGAGGTTAGGTTTGGGTATATTAGACTTTTCTGATTTACACTGCGAATGTATGGATTCCCACGTTCTACTTTATAGTAATGTGTTGTGATTGACCCTGTCGAGGACACCAATAGCGGTCTCGGCATGTTAGGTTTAGCTGCGTTACATTTGGCTATGTTTGGTATGGATAGGCTAGGACCTCATACCATTGAATTTGTGCTACAAAATG
>NW_017025993.1:0-212 GCF_001483705.2 Eufriesea mexicana | reverse complement strand
TTAGAGCACCGCGATATTAGTAGAAAATGAAAATAAAATTGAATTTTCCAGCATGATTCTACAACATTGCAATGCCTATAGCATGCAAACAGTATCTTTCCTCCTTGTTTACGCAAGAAAGATAGCTGACCACCGTATTATTCGAAAATGTCAATAAAATTGAACTTTACAGCCAGATTCCATAGCAATGCAATGGCAATAGCACGCCAATT
>NW_017025992.1:0-212 GCF_001483705.2 Eufriesea mexicana | reverse complement strand
ATGGATGTATGTATGGTTGTATGCATGTATGGATGGATGGCTTTATGGGTGTGTGGATGTATGGATGTATGTACGTATGGATGTGCGAATGTATATATGTATGGATGTATATATGTATGGATGTATGGATTTATGGGTGTATGGGTTTGTGGATGTATGGATGGATGGATGTATGGGTGGATAGATGTATGGATCGATGGATGTATGGATGG
>NW_017025991.1:0-212 GCF_001483705.2 Eufriesea mexicana | reverse complement strand
TGCAATGCTGTAGAATCAGTCCGGAAATTTCAATTTCATTGTCATTTTCGACTAATATCGTGGAGAGTTTACTTTCTAGCGTAAATAAGGAGGAAAGATCCTTCTGTAGTGCTATAGCCATTGCAATTCAGTAGTATCTGGTTGGAAAGTCAATTTTATTGACATTTTCGACTAATGTGGTGAGCTAACATTCTTGTATAAACAAGTAGGAA
>NW_017025990.1:0-212 GCF_001483705.2 Eufriesea mexicana | reverse complement strand
ATCTCCTCTAATATGTGCTGATTGTCGATGGGGAAGCCGGCAATAGTGGCCTAGGCACGCTCGATTGTTTTCAGTCACGTTCGGCCTTGTTAAGTTTGGCTAGGTTAGAATATGGTAACTTTGACTATTGCGCCATGCACTCCTATTCAGTAGATTCCTGCGATCCTCGTTGCTCTACTATGATCTACACGGCTTCGGGGATGCCAACAATT
>NW_017025989.1:0-212 GCF_001483705.2 Eufriesea mexicana | reverse complement strand
GCACACCACGATATTAGTCGAAAATGTCAATAAAATTGAATTCTCCAGCCAGATTCTATAGCAGTGCAGTAGCTATAACACGCCAATAGAACCTTTCCTCCTTTTATATGCAAGAAAGCTAGGTCACCACGATAGTAGCCGATAATTTTAATAAAATTGAATTTTCCAGCAAGACTATATAGCACTACCATGGATATAACACAACAATTGTA
>NW_017025988.1:0-212 GCF_001483705.2 Eufriesea mexicana | reverse complement strand
TCAGAGCACAATAGAGCGCAGGAATCCACCGAATGGCTGTGTATAGCACAAAGGTCAAAGCTAATCTATCCTAACATGTCCAATCGTAATATGTTCAAACGTATTATGACTTAACCTAACGTCCCGAGACCACCATGGCTGGAATCCCACGTGCCAAGCAGAATATACTAGAGCACAGCAGAGCTCGCAGAGCCACCAAGTAGCAGCGTATA
>NW_017025987.1:0-212 GCF_001483705.2 Eufriesea mexicana | reverse complement strand
TTGTATGGATGGATGTATGTATGTGGTGATGTATGTATGTATGTATGTATGGATAAACGGAATAGTGGATGGATGTATGGATGGATAGGTGTATGGTTGTATGGATGGATGGATTTATGGATTTATGGGTGTATTTATGTGTGAATGTTCGAATGTACGAATGTACCGATCTATGGATGCAAGGATCTCTATATGTATGGATGTATGGATGT
>NW_017025986.1:0-212 GCF_001483705.2 Eufriesea mexicana | reverse complement strand
ATCAATACCGTGGTGAGCTGACATCCTTGCATAAATAAGAAGGAAAGATTCTATTGGCCAGCTGTAGCCATTGCTATTCTATAGTTTCTGGATGAAAAATTCAATTTTATTGACATTTTCGACTAATATCGTCGTGAGCTGTCGTCCTAGCATAAATAAGGAGGAAAGATGCTATTGGCCAGCTATAGCCATTGCAATTCTGTAGTATCTGG
>NW_017025985.1:0-212 GCF_001483705.2 Eufriesea mexicana | reverse complement strand
TTTGATGGATTTCAGCGCTCTACTGTGCTCTGGTGTATTCTGCCTGGCCATGCGGAGGCCAGCAATAGTGGTCGCTGCACGTTACGTTGCGCTAGCTTGCTTTTGGGTATGTCGCAATTGTTTAGGCTAGGAGAGGTTAGCTTTAACTGTTGTGCTATGCACTGCTATTCGGCGGGTTTCTGGGATATACTGTGATCTGATACCTTTAGCTT
>NW_017025984.1:0-212 GCF_001483705.2 Eufriesea mexicana | reverse complement strand
ATGTAGCTTTACTGGACATTTAGTATGATACACAGGGATGATCTAGTTGGTTGCGAATCTTCCATAAAGTTTGTAGTAATTAATTAAAGAAGGGAGAATATTGATTTGTATATTAATAACACTGATTAGCACGAATTTTAATCTTTTGGGTAATTCTTGTAGAATTTATTTTCCATATAATGAATCCGCAATCGAAATTACTTGTTTTATCA
>NW_017025983.1:0-212 GCF_001483705.2 Eufriesea mexicana | reverse complement strand
CAAGGAGGAAAGATTCTGTTGGCATGCTATAGGCATTGCAATGCTGTAGAACCTTGCTGGAAAATTCAATTTTATTATCATTTTCTACTAAATCGCGGTGAGCTGACTTCCATCCCTAAGTAAGGAGGAAAGATCCTTCTGGAGAGCTTGAGCCATTGCAACGCAATAGAATCTGGCAGGAAAATTCAATTTTATTCACATTTTCGACTAAT
>NW_017025982.1:0-212 GCF_001483705.2 Eufriesea mexicana | reverse complement strand
TTCCAATACATTCTGCTTGGCTCTGGCTAGTCCAGCAATATTGGTCTCGTCACGTTATGTTGGATTACACTATGTTTGGATTGGTTATGTTTGGTCAAGTTAGGTCAGGATATGCTTGACCTATATGCTGTACGCTGCAGTGTGATGGATTTCTGCGCTCTGCTGGGCTCCAGTATACCCTGCTGGGCTCTGACAAGGACAACAATGGCGGT
>NW_017025981.1:0-212 GCF_001483705.2 Eufriesea mexicana | reverse complement strand
TTCGACTACTATCGTGGTGAGCTAACTTTCTGGCATAAATAATGAACAAAGATTCTTTTGGCGCGCTATAGGGATAGGAATGATACAGAATCCGCCTGCGAAATACAAATTCATTGACATTTTCGTCTAATACCGCGGTGTGCCAACTTTCTTTCATAAATAAGGAGGAAAGATTAAATTGGCGTGCTATAGCCGTCGCAATGGTACAGAAT
>NW_017025980.1:0-212 GCF_001483705.2 Eufriesea mexicana | reverse complement strand
ACACTGTTATTCGGTGGGCTTTTGCGCTCCACTGTTCTCTAATACGCTATGCTTGGCTCTGAGTGGGCCAGCAATAGTTGTCTCGGCACGCTAGTTTTAGTTGGGCAACGTTTGGTTAGGATACGTTAGTTTGGGATAGGTTTGCATATCTTCTACTTTCGTGTTACACACTGCTACGCGGTAGACTTCTGCATTATGCTGAGCCCTTGTTT
>NW_017025979.1:0-212 GCF_001483705.2 Eufriesea mexicana | reverse complement strand
CAATAGGATTCTCCTCCTTTGGTATACAATGGAGTTAGCTCACCACGATATTAGTAGAATATAGCCATAAAGTTGAATTTTCCAGGCAGATTCTATAGCATTGCAAGGGCTATAGCACGCCAGTAGAATCTTCCCTCCTTATTTATGATAGAAAGATAGCTCACCACGATATTAGTCGAAAATGTCAGTAAAATTGAATTTTCCAACGATAT
>NW_017025978.1:0-212 GCF_001483705.2 Eufriesea mexicana | reverse complement strand
ACGTATTCTGGAAATTCTAGCTTTTCTACGAATCAATTTGATACAATGAATCCCTCTTTTTGCCCATTATTGCTAGCATTTCCAAGATCTCGGTGTGCTCGAGATACTAGGCTTCTTTAAAAATTTGAATAAAATATTGCACAGTACCATAGACGAATAAGAAAGACAGCAGGAGCAGAAAGCTTTCCGATGTATCAGTTAAAACCAGCTCG
>NW_017025977.1:0-212 GCF_001483705.2 Eufriesea mexicana | reverse complement strand
CACAAAGCTCGTTCTTATTCGAAATAAACCTAATATCCTGGCAAATTTCATCATTTAAAACTTAAAAAATACAAGTTAAATAAGAATATTATACAATTATAAATATAGCTCTAATTAACTCTTCCCATCATATTTTCTCGTTTCATAATTACACCTTAATAAATTGACACAGTGTCTGCACAAAATTCGTTCTTACTCGAAATAAACCAAAT
>NW_017025976.1:0-212 GCF_001483705.2 Eufriesea mexicana | reverse complement strand
GCTACGCTCGGTTATGTTACGTTTGTATATGTTAGGATTGGTTAGGTTTAGTTAGGATAGCTTCTACTTTTGTGCTGTACACTGCTATCCGGACGATTTCAGCGTTCTACATTGCTCTACTGCACTGTGCTTAGCTCATGTGGTGCAATCGATAGCAGTCGTGGCACGTCAGGTTGTGACTCGTTACTAAGGCATATGTCACGTTCGGTTAG
>NW_017025975.1:0-212 GCF_001483705.2 Eufriesea mexicana | reverse complement strand
GGAGCGTAGATATCCACAGAATAGCAGCGGCTACCAGGAAAGTCAAATCTATCCAAACCTAACAAAAACTAACGTCACGTAACCGAACGTACCACAACTAGGCCTAACGGGACGAGACAAATTTTACTGGTTTCCCCATAGTCCTGCATATTACTGTAGAGCAGCGTAGAGCGTAGAAACCACCGAATAGCGGCGTATAGCCCAAAAGTCAA
>NW_017025974.1:0-212 GCF_001483705.2 Eufriesea mexicana | reverse complement strand
TAGCAATCGTGGCCTCGGCACGTTCGGATGATTTAGGCTAAGTTTGTTTGTGTTACGTTAGCGCGGGTTATGTTTGTGCAGCTTTGACATTCGTGGCATGCACTGCAATCCTGTGGATTTCTGCACCCTGCTGTGATCTACTATAATCGGCTCGACTATCTGCAGGCCAGCAATAGTGGTCGTGGCGCGACATGGACAGTTAGGTTACGTTT
>NW_017025973.1:0-212 GCF_001483705.2 Eufriesea mexicana | reverse complement strand
ACAGACTAGCGGATCATAACAAAACGTAGCCTAACTCAACCTAACGTGTCGCGACCGGTGCAGCTGCCATCCCCAGATCCAAGCAGGACATACTAGTGCACAGTTGAGCGCAGAAATCCAACGAATAACAGTGTAGAGCACATAAGTTGCAGCTACCCTGTACAAACTTAGCCTGACCCAACCCAACCGAACGTAACCTGACTCAACATAAC
>NW_017025972.1:0-212 GCF_001483705.2 Eufriesea mexicana | reverse complement strand
ATAATGCAAAACACACGCTTGTGCTGCGCCTCAGGTGCTTCGGCATGAAGTGTCCTCCAAGAAACTCCAAACTCCATGAATAACATGACTTGGCAAACGCTGCGCTTAAAAAGAACATGCACTGACGTCCAGCAAATCCCTTGCTCCATCCCTTCACACGATTCTATTTCCATTTCACCAACCCTTTGTTCAATGTCAAGGCGAAGAATTCT
>NW_017025971.1:0-212 GCF_001483705.2 Eufriesea mexicana | reverse complement strand
TGAAATGACTGTATTGCATAAATAAGGATGAAATATTCTAGTGCCGCGCTATGGCCATATTCAGTGCTATAGAATCTGGCTGGGAAATTCAATTTTATTGACATTTTCTACTAATATAGCGTTTACCTAACATTCTTGCATATATATGTAGGAAAGATTCTACTGGCGTACTATAGTCATTGCAAACATGTAGAATCTGACTGGAAAATTCA
>NW_017025970.1:0-212 GCF_001483705.2 Eufriesea mexicana | reverse complement strand
GCTATGCACAGCGATGCTATGGATTTCTGCGCCCTACACTCCTTTAGTAGTTTCTGCAATGCCCTGGAGAGGATAGCAACAGTAGGCGCGGCTCAGTATGTTTAATTGTATTATGTACGGTTAGGTTAGCTTTGGTTAGGTTAGGATAAGATAGCTTTGCTTTTTGTGCTATACACTGCCACTCGGTGGATTTCTGCGCTTTGCCGCGCTTT
>NW_017025969.1:0-212 GCF_001483705.2 Eufriesea mexicana | reverse complement strand
GTATAGCACAGAAGTGGAAGGTATACAAGCCTAAACTGACCCAACCTAAACTAAGAAAACGTGACATAACTACGTATTATGTGCCGCGGCCACTGACCCAGGCCTCACCATGGTGAAGCAGAATGTACGAGAGAGTAGTATATCACAGAAATCTATGCCACAGCAGTGTAAAGCGCAATAAACAAAGTAGTCTATCCTGGCCCATCCAAACG
>NW_017025968.1:0-212 GCF_001483705.2 Eufriesea mexicana | reverse complement strand
AATGCTATGGAATCTGCCTCGAAAATTAAATTTTATTGACAATTTCGACTAATATCGTAGTGTCGTTACCTTCTTGCATAAATAAGGTGGAAAGAATATATTGGCGCGCTATAGCAATTGCAATGCTGTAGAATATGACTTGAATATTCAATCTTACATACATTTTCGACTAATATCGTGGTGACCTAACTTTCTTGCATATGTAAGGAGGA
>NW_017025967.1:0-212 GCF_001483705.2 Eufriesea mexicana | reverse complement strand
GCAGGTCACCACAATATTAGAAGAAAATGTCAATAAAATTGAATTTTCCAGCAAGATTCTATATCATTGCAATGCCTATAGCATTCCAACAGAATGTTTCCTCCTGATTTATGGAAGAAAGATACCTCACCACCATATTAGACGAAAACGTCAATAAAATTGATTTTTACACCCAGATCGTTTGGCATTGCAATGGCAATAGCACGCCATTA
>NW_017025966.1:0-212 GCF_001483705.2 Eufriesea mexicana | reverse complement strand
TAGCCTGACTTAGCCTAACGTGCCGAGACCACTACTGTTGCCATCCCCAGAGCCAAGCAGGACTTACTGGAGCACAGTAGAACACGAAATCCACCTTATAGCTGTGTACATCACAGAATTTAAAGCTATCTCGACAAAACTTAGCCTAGCACAACCTAGCCGAACGCAGCCTGTCTTACCATGACGAGGAGAAACCACCCTTTCGGGTATTG
>NW_017025965.1:0-212 GCF_001483705.2 Eufriesea mexicana | reverse complement strand
CTAAACTAACCAAACGTATCGTAACCAAACGAAACATAGCTTATCCTAACGTACCGAGACCACCATTTGTGGCCTCGCCAGACCAAAGCAGAATATAATGGAATGCAGTAGATCACAGAAGGCCACCAGATTGCAGTGTATAGGACAAAAGTCAAAGATATCGCGACATGACCTGTCCTAACCTAACCTAACCGAACGTAGAGTAGGTTAAC
>NW_017025964.1:0-212 GCF_001483705.2 Eufriesea mexicana | reverse complement strand
ATTCACCAAGCTATAAAATGTTATAGATTTTGAATAGACCTGTTCTCTGGCAAGTAGGTGGATTTACTTGCCATTGGATTGAAGGCGTTGTGCCATATATTCACCAAGCTATAACAGATTATAGATCTTGAATAATCCTATTCTCTCGGAAGTAGATGGCTGTCCTTGACATTGGTTGAAGACGCTAGGCGGCCTATTAACCAAGCTATAAC
>NW_017025963.1:0-212 GCF_001483705.2 Eufriesea mexicana | reverse complement strand
ATTCGACTTGTTCAAACTCTACTTGAAGGTTCTTGTGTCCCGGTGTTACGGTTACAAAAATTTTTTTCAACAATTAAAAGGGTCCGTTATTCTATAGGTGTGCTAATAATTTCTAATACGAAGGTATTGTTGGAGAAAGGAAGAAGAAACTTTAATTCCAGGAGCTAATAGAACTTCACATTCAAGATGCAAAAACACAAAAGAAGGAAAAT
>NW_017025962.1:0-212 GCF_001483705.2 Eufriesea mexicana | reverse complement strand
CGCTCGCTCGCCACCGACCAGAGCTCTAATCGAACGAGAGAATTCGCATACGTGTAGTGATCTAGTATTTTAACGAAATTAAGAGAGAAAGAGAAAGAGAAAGAGAGAGAGGGAGAGCACGAGCATTCGTTAAAAATTACCGAGACTCCAAGACGACGGCCGATATATATTCTCGGTGGGAAAATTATTCTCGACGGGTATTCGTGAACTCG
>NW_017025961.1:0-212 GCF_001483705.2 Eufriesea mexicana | reverse complement strand
ACTTGCCAGAGAATAAGTCTATTCAAAATCTATAAGCTGTCATAGCCTGGTGATTAGATCGCCAAACGCCATCAATCCAATGGCATGTACCGCCATCTACTTGCCTGACAACAGGTCTATTCAAAATCTATAATCTGTAATAGCTTGGAGAATAGATCGCATACCGCCTTCAATCCAATGGCAAGTACAGCCATCTACTTGCCAGAGAATAG
>NW_017025960.1:0-212 GCF_001483705.2 Eufriesea mexicana | reverse complement strand
CGTAACGTTCTCAATCCAATGGTAGGTATAGCCATCTACTTACCATAGAATAAGTCAATTCATTATCTATAACCTGCTATAATTTCATGAATAGATTACCTAACATTCTCAATCCAGTGGCAAGTATAGACATCTACTCACCATAGGAACGGTCTATTCAAAATCTATAACTTACTATAGTTTTATGAATAGATCACCTATCGTTCTCAATC
>NW_017025959.1:0-212 GCF_001483705.2 Eufriesea mexicana | reverse complement strand
CTATAGAATTTCAATGGCTATAGCTGGCCAATAGGATCTTTCCTCCGTAATTATGCAAGAAAGGTACTTCACCACGATATTAGTCGAAAATATCAATAAAGTTGCATTTTCCAGGCAGATTCTGTAGAACTGCATTGGCTATAGCTCGGCAGTAGAATCTTTCCTCCATATTTATGCAGGGATGTCAGCTCACCACGATATTAGTCGAAAAT
>NW_017025958.1:0-212 GCF_001483705.2 Eufriesea mexicana | reverse complement strand
AAACCATCTCCGTGTAAAAACTGAGATAAATATTGGATCAAAGATGATATATAACATGGAAGATTGATACGTTTCAATAGAGACTGCAATAAATACGTTTATCGTAGTTACGGACCGTGGTGGCGCTAGTGAGTTACGCGGAAAGTCGCCTTAAGCGACGAAGATGGGTCAATATCATACTGAAACTTGCTATGTCATAATTAGATATATAA
>NW_017025957.1:0-212 GCF_001483705.2 Eufriesea mexicana | reverse complement strand
CGAACGCAACCTAACGTGCCTAGAACACAATTGCTGACTTCCATAGATACACCTAGAATATACCAGGACACGGTAGAGCGCAGAAGCCCGTCGCATGGTCGTGTAAAGCAGAAAAGTCACAGATACCCTATCCTAACCCGTCCTAACCCAACCCAAATAAACGTTGCCTAACTCAAAGTAGCGTGCCGATGCAACTCTTGCTAACACTTCCA
>NW_017025956.1:0-212 GCF_001483705.2 Eufriesea mexicana | reverse complement strand
TGGATGGATGGGTGGATGGACGGTTGGATGGATGGATTGAATGAAGGACGAATGGATGGATGGGTGGGTGGATGAATGGATGTATGTAAGAATGGATGTATGAAAGGATGTATGTGTGAACGGATGATGTTTGGATGTATGGATACCTGAAGGAAGGGTATATGTATGAATGTTGGTACGCATGAATGTATGGATGTCTGAATGGATGTGCG
>NW_017025955.1:0-212 GCF_001483705.2 Eufriesea mexicana | reverse complement strand
GACCAATTCTCCAAGCTATAACAGTTTATAGATTTTGGATAGACCTATTCTCTGGCAAGTAGACGTCTGAACTTGACATTGGATTGATGGCGTTGGGCGACCTATTCAGCAAACTATAACGGGTTATGGATTTTAAATAGCCCTATTCGCTGGCAAGTAGATGGCTGTACTTGCCATTGCATTGAAGGCGTTATTCGTTCTATTCACCAAGC
>NW_017025954.1:0-212 GCF_001483705.2 Eufriesea mexicana | reverse complement strand
CAAGACCGCGATCCAAAGTACACCGCTTACATCGTACGCCATTGGATCATTTATAATACTTCTTATTCTCTATATACACCACCCCAGAATCTAGACATGAATCCTGTTGAACATGCCTGGAATGAATTGGAAAAAAGGATTCGAAAACATCGTATAACATACAAAACAGGCTAGAAGAATGTTCTTTTACAAGAATGGAATAAAATGGAGCC
>NW_017025953.1:0-212 GCF_001483705.2 Eufriesea mexicana | reverse complement strand
ACCTGACCTGACCTGACCTGTCCTGGCCTGACCTGGCCTACCTTTACCAGACATGACGTGACCAGACATGACCTGATCTGACCTTACCTGACCTGACCTGACCTGACCTAAAGTGACCTGACCTGACTGATCTGACCTGAGCTGACCTAACCTGACCTGACCTGACATGACCTGATCTAACTTGACCTGACCTTTCCTGCCCTGTCCTGACC
>NW_017025952.1:0-212 GCF_001483705.2 Eufriesea mexicana | reverse complement strand
GTATATGTTCGGTGATTGCAAAAAGGAAAATTCTGGGACCAGTCGTTTTGACTGGGTTGGTAGTTCTAGTGTTAAATTTGATATATTGATTAATATCGATCTTCCAAATTTTATGAAATGGTTAAAATTAGTTATTAACTTTCTCTCGTTTTATTTTTCTCTTATTAACGAAATTCACGAGAAAACATCGACGCATGAATACTTTGATGAAT
>NW_017025951.1:0-212 GCF_001483705.2 Eufriesea mexicana | reverse complement strand
CCAAGCGTAGCGCAATTTAGCGTGCAGAGAATAATATCGCTGGCCTCCCCAGACACAAGCAGGCCATATTAGAGCAATGTAGAGCGCCGAAGTCAACCAAATAGCGGTGCATGCCATTAAAGTCAAAGCTACCGTATCCAAACTTTGCAGAACGAGACATGACAGAACGTCATTCGTCTCAACCTAACGTGCCGAGACCACTGTTGCAGGCC
>NW_017025950.1:0-212 GCF_001483705.2 Eufriesea mexicana | reverse complement strand
CCAAACGAACGGGACAAAACCATACGTTGCCTAACTCAACCTAACGTGCCGATACCGCAAATGTTGCCTTCTCCGGAGCCAATCGGTACATACTAGAGCACACTAGAGTCCTGAAGTCCACCGAATAGCCGTATACAGCGAGAAAGTTGAAGCCATCCTGACCAGGCATATCCTAACACAACCTATCAGAACGTAACACGAGTCAAAGGTAC
>NW_017025949.1:0-212 GCF_001483705.2 Eufriesea mexicana | reverse complement strand
CCAAGCTATGGCAGCTTATAGGTTTTGGATATACTCATTCCCTAGCGAGTAGATGGCCGTCCTTGCCATTGGTTGGAGACGTTAGGCGACCTATTAACCAAGCTATAACAGATCATATAGTTTGAATAGACCAATTCCCTGGCAAGTAGATGGCTGTACTTGCCATTGGATCGAAGGCGATAGGCGATCTATTCACCAAGATATAATAGGTT
>NW_017025948.1:0-212 GCF_001483705.2 Eufriesea mexicana | reverse complement strand
AAAAGTGACTTTGTTTCTTAACTTTTGACATTAATTGTATGTACCTATAGAATACAGGTAAGTTGTCAGGTATATTTCAGTTCAAAAGGTTTTTCCATATTTTCGTTAGTATTGCTATCTAGCATTGTAGGATGGCGAAAACTAGTTTCGAAACACCAAAGACTGACAAAACAACAAGAACAGAATAACGCAAACACAAAACTCATCAAACT
>NW_017025947.1:0-212 GCF_001483705.2 Eufriesea mexicana | reverse complement strand
TCGGAATTTTATTAAACGATGACTTAGGCTCACCTCTCGAGTGCAAAGGGTTAAATAATTTTTCAAACGAAAGCTGAGATATTTGTTTATTTTTTGGTAGGATTTTTTAAAAGCCTGAAAAATAATTAAACTTACGAGAGGATTGGAGAATTAGAAAAATAAATTTCAACATATATTTCATTAAATATATATCATTAAAGGTATAAAAGTTG
>NW_017025946.1:0-212 GCF_001483705.2 Eufriesea mexicana | reverse complement strand
TAAAATCGAATTTTTCTGGCAGATTCTATGGAATTGCTGTGGCTACAGCATGTCAATCGAATCCTTCCTCCTTATTTTTGAAGGTGGGTTTGCACACCGCAATATTATTCGAAAATGTCAATAAAAATGAATTTTCCAGCTATATTCTCTAGCATTGTAATGGCCATTGGGCGCCAATAGAATATTTCATCCTTATTGATGCAATACAGTTA
>NW_017025945.1:0-212 GCF_001483705.2 Eufriesea mexicana | reverse complement strand
ATTACGAAACGGAACCTAACACAATATAACGTCCCGCGACCACTACTGCTGGCCTCACAAGCGTCATGCAGAACATATTAGCGGGAAGTAGGGCACAGAAATCCATAGATTCGCAGTGTATAGCAGAGAAATAGAAGCTATCTGATCCGTACCAATGCCAACAAATACAAACCAAACGTAACATAACTAAATGTAACATGCCGCGGCCATTT
>NW_017025944.1:0-212 GCF_001483705.2 Eufriesea mexicana | reverse complement strand
GGAGTGCTAGAGGCATAGCAATGCTTTCGAATCTTCCTGGAAAGTTCAATTTTATTGACATTTACTATTTATTTGGTGGTGAGCTACCTTCCTTGCATAAATAAGGAGGAAAGATACTATTGGCGTGCTAGAGCCTTTGCAATGCCATTGAATCTGGCTGGAAAATTCAATTGCATTGACTGTTTCGACTAATATCGTGAAGCGCTATCGTT
>NW_017025943.1:0-212 GCF_001483705.2 Eufriesea mexicana | reverse complement strand
ATATTGAGACGGCTTGTATATGCAGAAAGCCTTGCTCACAACGATATTACAAGGAGATTTCATTAAAATAGAGCTTTTCGGGCAGATTCGGATGCAATGCAGTGGCTATAGCAAACCAATAGGATCTTTCCTCCTTATTTATGCAGAAGAGAATGATCACCACGATATTAGTCGAAAATGTCAATAGAATTGAACTTTTCAGTCGGATTCTA
>NW_017025942.1:0-212 GCF_001483705.2 Eufriesea mexicana | reverse complement strand
AACAGCCGATTGTTGCACAAAAGACGTAGATATCCTCACCAAACCGTGCCACCCTAACCAAACAAAGCATCCCCTAACTCAATCTTACGTGCCGAGACCACCATTACTGGCCGCCCCTGTGCCAAGCAGAGCATATTAGAGCACACTACAGCGCAGAAATCCAGGGAATAGCACCGCATGGCACAGAAGTCAGTGTAGCCCATCCTAACCTT
>NW_017025941.1:0-212 GCF_001483705.2 Eufriesea mexicana | reverse complement strand
TAAGCAAACGTAGCCTAACTCAATCTATCGTGACGAGACAATTATTACTCGACACCGCAGTGCTGATCAGAGCATGGCATAGCAGCATGGAGCGCGGAAATGCACCACACTTCAGTGTACAGCACAAAAGTCAAAAATACCCTATCCTTTCCCAAACGAACCTAACATAACCGAACGCAACCTAACCATACCTAACGAGCTGTGGCTACAGT
>NW_017025940.1:0-212 GCF_001483705.2 Eufriesea mexicana | reverse complement strand
GGAAAGATTATATTGGCAAGCTATAACCATTGCAATGCTATAGAATCTGGTTGGAAAGTTCAACTTTATTGACATCCTCGACTAACATCGTGGTGAGCTAACTTTCCTCCATAAACAAGGAGGAAAGATTCTATTGGCGTGCTTTAACTATTGCATTGCTTTAGAATCTGGCCGGAAAATTCAATTTTATTCACATTTTCGACTAATACCGT
>NW_017025939.1:0-212 GCF_001483705.2 Eufriesea mexicana | reverse complement strand
ATCCTCCCATACCCCAACGGAACCTAACTTGACCGAACGTAACCTGACTCAAACTTTCGTGCATCAGCCACAAATGCGGGACTCCGCAGTGTGGAGCTGAGTATATTAGAGCAATGTAGAGCGCAAGAGTACACCGAATAGCAGTGTAAAGCACAAGAGTCGAAGCTATTCTATCCCAACCTATCCAAACGTAATATAAACACACGTATCGT
>NW_017025938.1:0-212 GCF_001483705.2 Eufriesea mexicana | reverse complement strand
GTACACGGCCTTTCGGAGGGTCTCTGCTCTCTATTGTGCTCTAGCATGTCCTGCTTGGCACTGTGGTGGGCAGCAATGGTGGTTCGGGAGCGTTGGGTTTAGCTATGTTACGCTTGGTTATGTTACGATTGGTTAGGTTAGGAGAGGACACCATTGACTTTAGTTCCATAGTCTACCATTAGGTGGATTTCTGCGCCCTTTCGTGCTTTTAT
>NW_017025937.1:0-212 GCF_001483705.2 Eufriesea mexicana | reverse complement strand
TTCGACCGATATCGTGGTGAGCTGACTTCCTTGCATTGGTAAGGAGGAAAGATACTTATGGCGTGCGATATCCATTGCAATGCTTTAGAACGTGGCTGAAAAACTCAATTTTGGTGACATTTCCGGATAAAGTTGTGGTGAGCTATCTATCTTGCATAAACAAGGAGGAGAGATACTTTTGGCGTGCTACAGCCCCTGCATTGATATAGAAT
>NW_017025936.1:0-212 GCF_001483705.2 Eufriesea mexicana | reverse complement strand
CATTACTGTTAAATCACCCGTGGACTATCGCGAGCAGAGTATATATGTTATCTTCGTGCTTAGTCATCGCAAGCGTTTTGCACTTGTTTTGCTCTATAAGATTTCAGGCTGACAAAATGACTTGAAAGCGACACTTTTGGCGCGACGGCTCGTTCAGCGAGAAAGGGTTAGTACCTTCAAAACTGTCGTTTAACTGTCTAATATTTAGCAGT
>NW_017025935.1:0-212 GCF_001483705.2 Eufriesea mexicana | reverse complement strand
TCCAACGTGCCGCGGCTACTATTGCTGTCCTCCCCAAAGTCGAGCAGAGTATAGTAGAGCAATATAGAGGTTAGTAATCCACCCAAAAGCTGTGTGTGGCTCAAGAGTCAAAGACACCCTGGCAAAACATGGGCTAACCTAACCTAACTTCACGTAGCCTAGCTCAATGTAAAGTGTCGATAACATAATTGCTGACCCTCCCAGAGCCAAGC
>NW_017025934.1:0-212 GCF_001483705.2 Eufriesea mexicana | reverse complement strand
ACCTCAAGACAGAAGAATCTGTCTGCAAAATTCAATTTTATTGACATTTTCGACTAATACCGTAGTGAGCTAACTTCCTGGCATAAGTATGAAGGAAAGAACCCTTTGGCGTACTATAGCCATTGCAATGCTGTGGAATGTGGCCGGAGAATTCAATTTTATTGACATTTTCGACTGATATCGTGGTGAGATAACTTCCTTGCATAAACAAG
>NW_017025933.1:0-212 GCF_001483705.2 Eufriesea mexicana | reverse complement strand
TAGCGTACTGTCAACTGTGAATATCACTGGCTGTAACCCTGCTTTAAAATCATTATACCAGAACTGCATTGGAATCTACATCATCAATGGATAAATGAGCCAAAGTTCAGAGCAATCTGACGATGATTGTATTTCTCACTGTGCTGCGTATTGTTAATGTTTCCAGGGATAATTTATCTGCATTTTGCCATTTCATAATTGATATAGAACAA
>NW_017025932.1:0-212 GCF_001483705.2 Eufriesea mexicana | reverse complement strand
ATCTTGAATAGACTTATCCTCTGGCAGGTAGAAGGCTGTACTTGATATTGGATGGAAGGCGTTCGGCGATCTATTCACCAAGCAATAACAAGTTATAAATTTTGAATAGATATATTTTCTGGCAAGTAGAAGTCTGTACTTGCCGTTTAATTGAAGGCGTTGGGCGACATATTCACCAAGCTATAACAGATTATTGATTTTGAATAGGCCTT
>NW_017025931.1:0-212 GCF_001483705.2 Eufriesea mexicana | reverse complement strand
TAAAGTCAGTGCTACACTCTCCTAACCTTACCAATCGTAATAAAACCAATCGGAAACTGACTTTGCCTAACCTCCCTACACCACTATCGCTGCCCTCCCCAGAGCCAAGCAGATTATACTGCGTCACAGTAGATCACAAAAGACCGCGCCGTAGCTGTGTATAGCACAAAAGTAAAGATAACGTAGCCCAACCTGACCAAACCTAAGCCACA
>NW_017025930.1:0-212 GCF_001483705.2 Eufriesea mexicana | reverse complement strand
ACTCTGCTCCTCGGTGGATTTCTGCGCTCTACACATGCTACAATATGCTCTGCTTGGCTCTTGGGATACCAGAAATTGTAGTCTCGGCACGTTATGTTGAGTTAGGCTGCGATCGGTTGTGTTTTGTTTTGCTGGGTCAGGATAAGAATGCATTGACTTTTGTGCTACGCACTGCTATACGGTAGATTATTGCTCGCCACTGCATTCTAATA
>NW_017025929.1:0-212 GCF_001483705.2 Eufriesea mexicana | reverse complement strand
TTTATGTCAGGTCAGATGCTGTCAGTTCAGGTCAGTTTAGGTCAGTTCAGGTCAGGCCAAGTCCGGCCGGATCATATATGGTCAGGTCAGGTCAGGTCAGGTCAGACCAGTCAGGTAAGGTCAGCCCAGGTCAGGCCAGGTCAGGTTACGTCAGGTCAGGTCAGGTTAGGTCAGTTCAGGTCAGGTCCGGTGAGGTCAGGCCAGGCCAGATC
>NW_017025928.1:0-212 GCF_001483705.2 Eufriesea mexicana | reverse complement strand
ATAAGGAGGAAAGATCCTATTGTCGTGCTATAGGCTTTGCAATGCTATAGAATCTTTCTGGAACCTTCAATTTTATTGACATTTTCTACAAATATCTTGGTGAGCTAACTTTTTTCCCTAGGTAAGGAGGAAAGGTCCTTCTTGAGTGTTATAGCCATTGCAATGCATTAGAATCTGGCTGGAAAATTGAATTTTATTTATATTTCTGACTA
>NW_017025927.1:0-212 GCF_001483705.2 Eufriesea mexicana | reverse complement strand
GGATGTATGGATGGATGGATTTATGGATGTGTGGATGTATGAATGTATGGATGGATGTATGAACGTACGTACGTATGTCTGTATGGATATATCTATGGATGTATGAATGGATGTGTGTATGGACGTATCTACGGATGTACGGATGGATGTATGTATGGATGTGTGTATGGGTTTAAATATGGTTGTAGTTAAAGGTGTATCTATGGATATAT
>NW_017025926.1:0-212 GCF_001483705.2 Eufriesea mexicana | reverse complement strand
TGCTCTGGCAAGTCATCCTTGGCACTGTGGAGGGCATCAATAAGGGTCTCGGCACGTTATGTTAAGTCAGGTTGCGCTCGGTTAGGTCGAGATAGAATAAGTTTGGTTATGTTAACAACAACTTCCGTTCTGTACTCTGATATACGGTGGATTTCTGCGATCTACTGAGCTCTTGTATGTCCTGCTCGGTTCTGAGAACGGCAGCAATAGCG
>NW_017025925.1:0-212 GCF_001483705.2 Eufriesea mexicana | reverse complement strand
GACTTTTGTGCTATACGCTGATATTCGGTGGATTTCTTCGCTCTTCATTGCTCAACTATATACAACCTGACTCTGGGGATACCAGCAATTGAGATCGCGGTACGATATGTTGTATTATGTTGCTTTTGGTTCCGTTAGGTTAGGTTACGCTTGTTTAGGATGGCACTGACTTTTGTGTTATATACAGCTATGCGTTGGATTTCTGCGTTCTA
>NW_017025924.1:0-212 GCF_001483705.2 Eufriesea mexicana | reverse complement strand
GTAATGCACAGCATTGCAGCGTATGACACAAAAGTCAATAATATACAAACCTAACCCGAGATACCAAAACCAAATCCGACATAGAAAAGCTCAACGCAACGTGCCGAGACCACTGTAGCTGGCCTCCCGAGAGTCGAGCAGAGTATAGCAGAGCAACCCAGAGCGCAGAAATCCACCGAATCGCTGTGCACAGCACAAAGGTCTAAGATATC
>NW_017025923.1:0-212 GCF_001483705.2 Eufriesea mexicana | reverse complement strand
AAAATTTTATTTTCCAGCCACTATCTATATCATTGCAATGGCTAGAGCACTCAAAAAGCAACTTTCCTCCTTACTTAAGCAAGGAAGTCAGATCACCACGATATTAGTCGAAAATGTCAACAAAATTGTACTTTCCAGCCAGATTCTGCGACATTGCGACGGCTATAGCGAGTGAATTGAATCGTTGCTACTTATATATGCAAGAATGTTAG
>NW_017025922.1:0-212 GCF_001483705.2 Eufriesea mexicana | reverse complement strand
TATCTGGCTGGAAAATACAATTTTATTGAGATTTTCGACTTTTATCGGGCTGACCTTACTTTCGTGCATATATAAGGGGGAAAGATACTACTGTCGTGCTATAACAATTGATATGCAATACAATCTGGCTGGAAAATTGAATTCTATTCACTTTTCAGCTCATATCGTGTTGAGCTACCTTTTCTGCATATATAAGGAGGAAGGATTCTCCT
>NW_017025921.1:0-212 GCF_001483705.2 Eufriesea mexicana | reverse complement strand
CGTTGTGCGACGTACTCACTAAGCTATAACAGATTAAAGATTTTGAATAGACCTATTCTCTGGAAAGTAAATGGCTGTAATTGTCATTGGATTGAAGGCGTTATGCGATCTAATCACCAAGCTATAACAGCTTATAGATTTTGAATAGTCTTATTCTCTGGCTAGTAGATGGCTGTACTTGCCGTTGGATTGAAGGCGTTAGGCGCTCTGTT
>NW_017025920.1:0-212 GCF_001483705.2 Eufriesea mexicana | reverse complement strand
ATGCATGTATGGATGTATGTGTGGGTGTATGTATGGATGTAAGTATTGATGTATGTACGGATGAATGGATGGATGGATGGATTGTTGGGTGGATGTACGGAGGCATGGATGTATGGATGGTTGGATGTATGGATGGGTGGTTGCATGTACTGATGTTTCTATGGGTGCATGGATGTATTATTGGATTGTCGGCTGAATGTATGGATGGATGG
>NW_017025919.1:0-212 GCF_001483705.2 Eufriesea mexicana | reverse complement strand
CAATTTTATTGACATTTTCGACTAATATCGCGGTGAGCTACCTTTATTGCATAAATAAGGAGGAAAGGTGCTTTTTGAGTGCTACAGCCATTGCAGTGATATAGTTTGTGGCTGGAAAATACAATTTTGATGACATGTTCGACTAATACCGTGGTGAGCTAGCTTCCTTGCGTAAGTAAGGGGGAAAGGTACTGTTGGCGTGCTATAGGCAT
>NW_017025918.1:0-212 GCF_001483705.2 Eufriesea mexicana | reverse complement strand
GCAACTTAGAGCGCTGAAAACCGCCGAAAAGCAGCGTATAGCACAAAAGCCTTGGGTATCCTATCCAAACGAAGCCAAACCTAACCTAACCAAACGTAACGTAACTCAAGCTAGCGTGCCTAGGGCACAATTGCTGACCGCCACAGATGCCAGCAGAATATGCCAGAGAACTGTACAGAGCAGAAATCCGCTGCATTGCATTTTAAGGCACA
>NW_017025917.1:0-212 GCF_001483705.2 Eufriesea mexicana | reverse complement strand
ACTGCTGAACAAGAACAAACATAATCTCCATCCTACTTAAACCTTTTCTAAATTTTATTCCCCGACTAACCCCACATTTACATTTTCCACATGTCCAATCCAAAAGATCAAACCCGAGGATCGCATACAGCCCAAATATTCCAACACGACAGCCAGCATCGAACGTACCCGTGAGCCAGTGCGGTCATAAGTGACGCCTGTCTAAAATCAAT
>NW_017025916.1:0-212 GCF_001483705.2 Eufriesea mexicana | reverse complement strand
TGTCTGGTCTGGCCAGCCCAGGACATGCCAGGGAACAACGTGTCAGGTCAAGTCAGGTCAGGTAAGGTCAGGCCCAACCTGGACAGGCCTGGCTAGGTCAGCTCGGGTTGGGTTAGGTTAGGTCATGTCAGTACAGACCAGGCCAGATTAGGTCACGACAGGTCAAGTCAGTTAAGGTAAGGGCAGGTCCGGACATTCCATGTCGCGTCAGG
>NW_017025915.1:0-212 GCF_001483705.2 Eufriesea mexicana | reverse complement strand
ATTTTCGACTAATATCGTGGTGAGCTAACTTTCTTGCATAAGTAAGGAGGAAATATTCTATTGCCGTGCTATAGCCGCTGAAATGCTGTAGAATCTGGCTGGAGAATTCACTTTTATTGTCATTTTCTACTAATATCGTGGTGAGCTATCTTCCTTCCCTAAGTAAGGCGGAAAGATCCCTCTGGAGTGCTATAGCCATTGCAATGCATTAT
>NW_017025914.1:0-212 GCF_001483705.2 Eufriesea mexicana | reverse complement strand
TTAACATTTTCTTCTAATATCGTGGTGAGATAGCTTTATTGCGTAAACAAGGAGGAAAGGTTCTATTTGCGCTCTATACCCGTTGCAGTGCTATAGAAACTGGCTGGAGAATCCAATTTTATTAACATTTTCATCTAATATCGTGGTGGGGTAACTTTCTTGCTTAAATAAGGAGGAAAGATTCTATTGTCGTGCTATTCCCATTGCAGTGC
>NW_017025913.1:0-212 GCF_001483705.2 Eufriesea mexicana | reverse complement strand
TGGATTTCTGCACTCTACTGTGCACTCGTATGTTCTGCTAGGCACTGGAGACGCCCGAAATGCAGATCTCGGCCCGTTAAGGTTAATTGGTCCACGTTTGTCCAGGTTATGTTAGGTCAGGTTTGTTTAGGATATATTTGGCTTTTGTGCTATACGCTGATCTTTGGTGGCTCTCTGCACCCTACAGTTCTCATGTATATTCTGCTTGGCTC
>NW_017025912.1:0-212 GCF_001483705.2 Eufriesea mexicana | reverse complement strand
ATTCCGCTTGACTCTGGGGATGTCAGTAGCAGTGGTGTAGGGCGGTTAGGTGGGGACAGGTCAGGTTCGGTTTCGTTACGTTTGGTTATGTTAGGATAAGATAATTATGTCTTTTGCCCTGTCAACTGCTATTCGGTAGATTTTTGTGCGCTACAGAGATCTAATTGCTCTGCTTTGCTCTGGGGAGGTCGGATATAGTAGCCGCGGCGCGA
>NW_017025911.1:0-212 GCF_001483705.2 Eufriesea mexicana | reverse complement strand
ACGTAGTGTAACTAATCATGATGAGACGAGACCTACACTTCTGGCCTCCCCGGGGCCAAGCAGAATATACTAGAGCACAGCAGGGCGTGAAAATCCAACGCATTGCAATGCATAACAATAAAGTCAAACACATCCTGACATAACCCGATATTACCTCACCCATCCAAACGTAGTGTACCTAATCACATCGTTATGAGGCCAATACTGCGGGC
>NW_017025910.1:0-212 GCF_001483705.2 Eufriesea mexicana | reverse complement strand
TGTGACTGGAAAGTACAATTTTGTTGACATTTTCGAATAATATCGTTGTGACCTAACTTCCTTTCGTAAATAAGGAGGAAAGATCATCTTGGCGTGCTATAGGCATTGCAGTGCTGTAGAATCTGTCTAGAAAGTTCAATTTCATTGAAATTTTCGACTAATATCGTGGTGAGTTAACTTTCTTGCACAAATAAGGAGGAAATATACTGTTG
>NW_017025909.1:0-212 GCF_001483705.2 Eufriesea mexicana | reverse complement strand
CATCCATCCGTCCATACAGCCATCCATCCATACATACATCCATCGATACTTCCATCCTTCCATGCGCCCATCCATCCATACGTCCACCCGTCCAGACATGCATCGATACATACATCCATACATCCATACATCCATACATACATAAATCTATACATCCATGCATGCATGCATACATTCATTCTTACATCCATACATTCATACATACATACATC
>NW_017025908.1:0-212 GCF_001483705.2 Eufriesea mexicana | reverse complement strand
GCCACGGCCGCAGATCCTGGCCCACCCAGATCAAAGCAAAGCATACTATATCTCAGCTGATCCAAGAAATCCATCGAATAGCCGTGTATGGCACAAAAGTCAATGGTATCCTCTACTAACCTCACCAATCGCAACATTACCAAACGTACCCTAACACAATTTAACGCGCAGCGGCCACTGTATCTGGCCTCCCCAGAGCCGGGCAGAGTATA
>NW_017025907.1:0-212 GCF_001483705.2 Eufriesea mexicana | reverse complement strand
AGTGTTTCGAGCTTGGCTCTGGGGTTTCCAGCAACAGTGTTCTCGGCACGTAAGTTTGAGTTATGTTACATTTGGCTACGTTGGGTTTGGATAGGTTAGGATAGGGTAGCTTAGACTTTTGTGCTATACACTACTATTCGGTGCATTTCTGCGTTATGCTGTGCCCTAGCATGTTCTGTTTGGTCGTGGGGAGGCCAGAAACAGTGGTCCCG
>NW_017025906.1:0-212 GCF_001483705.2 Eufriesea mexicana | reverse complement strand
TACACTACGTTTGGGCAGGTTCGGTTTGGACCTGTTAGATCAGGGTATGTTTGACTTTTGCTCGGTACGCTGCAATGAGACGAATTTCTGCGCTCAGCTGCGCTCTTGCATATCCTCCTTGGCACTTGGCAGGCCAACAATAGTGCTCCGAGCATGTTAGGCTGAGATATGATACGTTCAGTTGTGCTACATTTGGTTAGGTTAGGGTAGGG
>NW_017025905.1:0-212 GCF_001483705.2 Eufriesea mexicana | reverse complement strand
TGTAGTGTGAAGCAGCAAGGTAGAAGATATCCTCACCAAACCAGATTTAACCTTGCCCAACCAAGCGCTAGCAATCCCAACCTAACGTGCCCAGCATACTACTGCCGGCCTTCCCTGGGCCACGCAGTATATACAAGAGGCGACTAGGACGCAGAAATCCATAGAATCGCAGAGTACAGCACAAAGGTCGTATGTATACAGAAGAACCCAGG
>NW_017025904.1:0-212 GCF_001483705.2 Eufriesea mexicana | reverse complement strand
GTTTTCTGTTTGGCTCTGGGAAGGCCAGCAATAGTGGTATCCGCACGTTCTGTAGAGTCACGTTACGTTCAGTTAGGTTGGGTCAGGCTTTGTTTGGTTGGTGTACTTTTGACTTTTGCGTTTTACACCGCTATTCGGTGGGTATCTGAGCTCTACCGTGCTCCAGCATGCCGTGCTTTGCTCTGGTGAGGGCAGCAATGGCGGTCTCGGCA
>NW_017025903.1:0-212 GCF_001483705.2 Eufriesea mexicana | reverse complement strand
GGGGGGGGGATGGCCAGCAGCAGTTTTCGCGGCACGCTATGTTGAGTTCCGCTACATTCCGTTTGGTTATGTTGGGTCAGGTTAGGTTAGGTTACCTTCGACGCTCTAATTTGTTCTAATATAGTCTGCTTCGCTCTCAAGAGGACAGAAATATTGGTCTCGTTACGATATGCTGAGTTACACAACGTTTGCATAGGTTAGCTTGGGACATA
>NW_017025902.1:0-212 GCF_001483705.2 Eufriesea mexicana | reverse complement strand
AACCATACTTAAGTCCATTCATTCATACATCCATACATCCATCCATTCATACATACAACCATACATATACCCATACATACATCCATACATTCTCCCATACATACATCCATTCATACATCCCTACATACATCCATCCATACATACATCCTTCCATACATCCATAGATCCATACATACAAACATCCATAAATCCATCCATCCACACTTCCTTCC
>NW_017025901.1:0-212 GCF_001483705.2 Eufriesea mexicana | reverse complement strand
GAGTGTGCAGCAAAAAGGTCGAAGCTATACCTTTTTTCACGCGGGGAAATCTTCCATATATAAACGGCACCCTGGGGGAGTGGGCTGTGTTATGTGGAACCTTTAGCCTCTAAAACCTTCACGATGTCCAGCCCTCACACTTCGGAGCCACCTGGATTTCGCCGCTTCGCACCTGCCTGCGGCGACGCAACGGTAGTTCCCTCACGGCGCGA
>NW_017025900.1:0-212 GCF_001483705.2 Eufriesea mexicana | reverse complement strand
GAAAAATTCTATTGGCAAGCTATAGCCATTGCAATGGTATAGAATTTGACTGGAAAATTCAATGTTATTGACACTTTTTCCTAATACCGTGGAGAGGTAATTTCGTTGCATAAATACGGAGGAAAGATTGTACTGGCATGCTGTAGCCGTTGCAATGCTATGGAATCTGGCAGGAAAATTCAATTTTATTGACATTTTCGACTCACATCGTG
>NW_017025899.1:0-212 GCF_001483705.2 Eufriesea mexicana | reverse complement strand
AAGCAAACATGGCCATGTATGTAAGTTAGAAAGGAGTATATACGGCCAGAAACAGGCAAGTAGCTAGAAGGATAGAAGGAAGTGATTTGGATTAGTGAAATATTATAGGAAATGGGAATGTCAGATGACGCTTATAAAGAACTAAAATATGACAACTTAAATGCTGTGAAACTAGCGAATGGGGGGAATTTTAAAACGAGAACAAAAATATT
>NW_017025898.1:0-212 GCF_001483705.2 Eufriesea mexicana | reverse complement strand
GTTTGGTACGGGTAGGTTAGGATATCATCGACTATTGCGCTATACTTTGCTATTCGGCGGATCGCCGCGCTCTTCAATGATCTACTATACTCTGCTCTCCTCCGGTGAGACCTACAATAGTGGTCGTGGCACGATTGGCTGATGTATGTTACGTTCGTTGTGTTAGAGTAGGATACGTTATGTTCGGAAATCTTTGACTTCAGTGCTGTACA
>NW_017025897.1:0-212 GCF_001483705.2 Eufriesea mexicana | reverse complement strand
GAAAATCGGAGCTTTCCTAACCAAATGCCGCTCAACCTGACTTAACCAATCGTAACATACCTCTACCTACCGTGCCACGGCCACTATTGCTCCCCTTCCCAGAGTCGAGCAGAGCATACTAGCGCAATGTAGAGCGCAAAAATCCACCCTAAACCAGTTTATAGGACAAAAGGCGATGATACCCTAACCAAACCTGACCTGACCTAACCTAA
>NW_017025896.1:0-212 GCF_001483705.2 Eufriesea mexicana | reverse complement strand
TTCGACTATTATCGTGGTGAGCTAATTTTGTTGCATAAATAAGGACGAAAGATGCTATTGGCAAGCTATAGCGATAAGAATGCTATAGAGTCTGTCCGGAAAATGCAATTTTATTGACATTTTCGACTAATATCGTGGAGAGCTAATTGTGTTGCATAAACGTGGAGGAAAGATTTTATTGGCATGCTATAACCATAGCAATGCTATAGAAT
>NW_017025895.1:0-212 GCF_001483705.2 Eufriesea mexicana | reverse complement strand
CCACTACACGGTAACCTCTTTAAACAGAATTGAATTAAACCTACGATAAATCTTTAATTGCGAATATCTCAAAAATTATTAAGCAGTGGTACCTGTAATATATTTTACCATTGTACAAAATCGGAACCAAATCGGTGACTCGAAAGCCGCGCAGGCACCTTATAAGCTCACCGCGAGTGCAGCCTTTACCTTCTCATTTCTGACAGTGTTTA
>NW_017025894.1:0-212 GCF_001483705.2 Eufriesea mexicana | reverse complement strand
TTTATGCGCAAAATCTCGCCTACCACGATATTAGTCGAATAAGTCTATAAAATTGAATTTGCCCGCCAGACTATATACCTTTGCTATGGCTATAGCACGCCCATAGTATATTTCATCCTCATTTATGCAAGAAAGTTAGTTCACCACGATATTAGTCGATAATATCAATAAAATTGAGTTTTCGAGCCAGATTATACAGCATCACAATGACT
>NW_017025893.1:0-212 GCF_001483705.2 Eufriesea mexicana | reverse complement strand
GATGGGTTAAGATAGCTTTGACTCTCGTGTTATGCAGTGCTATTCTGTGGGCTAGTGCGCTCTGCTGTACTCTACCGCATTCTGCATGGCCCAGGGGCGACCTGCGATAGTGGTCGCGACTGTTCATATTGAGCTAGCCTTCGTTTGTATAGGTTATATTTGCCTGGGTTAGGCATGGGTGGCATTGACTTTTCCCTATACACAGCGACTCT
>NW_017025892.1:0-212 GCF_001483705.2 Eufriesea mexicana | reverse complement strand
GCTCGATTATATTCTGATTGTCCCTCGGGAGACTAGCAATAATGGTTGGGGCACGATACGTTGTGTTATGCTATGTTTGGTTATGTTCTGCTTACTTGGGTTTTGTTTGGTTAGCTTCGACTTTTCTGTCATAAACCGCAATCCTATTTGCTCTGTGGAGGCCAGCAATCGTTCTCGCGGCACGTTAGGTTGCGTTAGGTAACGTTTGGTTA
>NW_017025891.1:0-212 GCF_001483705.2 Eufriesea mexicana | reverse complement strand
TACCATTCCTGCATAAATAAGTGGGAAAGGTTCTATTGGCGGGCTATAGCCTTTGCAGTGCTACAGAATCTGGCTGGAAAGTTCAATTTTAGTGGCATTTTCGACTAATATCGCAGGGAGCTATCTTCCTTGCATAAATAAGGAGGGTTGATTATATTGGCGTGCTATAGCCATTTCATTGCTACAGTATCTGGCTGGAAAATTCAATTTTA
>NW_017025890.1:0-212 GCF_001483705.2 Eufriesea mexicana | reverse complement strand
GTGTTGCCAGTTGGAAATGACACTAGCCATAACCGTATCAGAAATTCATTATTTCGGAGTTGCATTGGAATTTACGACATGAGTGAGCAAAGCAGTCCAACGGTTACATTACTGAGATGATGGCCGTTCTTAGTACCGTGCTGTTAATTTTTAACGTCCCGAGGGATAATGGATCTGTCTTTTGACATGCAAGGATTGCTATGTAAACGAAG
>NW_017025889.1:0-212 GCF_001483705.2 Eufriesea mexicana | reverse complement strand
GAGATCGTCCTTTCAGTCGGCCCGAACCGGCACGACTGACGTTCGTCCCCTTCGGCCGGTTGGCGGCGATACGACTGGGATCGTCCCTTTCGGTCGGTCCGAAGCGACACGACTGGAGTTCAATAGTTAATATCTCGATGAATGACGTCATGACACATACACATTTTTACAGTTTTCTACATGGTTTCGTTCATTCTAACCTATTACCATGT
>NW_017025888.1:0-212 GCF_001483705.2 Eufriesea mexicana | reverse complement strand
TAGCACGCAAGAAGTATCTTTCCTCCTTACTTATGCAAGGAAGTTGGCGCACCGCGAAATTAGGTAAAAATGTCAGTAGAATTGAATTTCCCAGCAAGATTCTATAGGATTGCAATGCCTGTAGCACACCAACAAAATCTTTCCTCTTGATTTATGCAAGAAAGTTAGCTCTCCACGATAGTAGTCAAAAACGTCTTTAAAATTGAAACTGC
>NW_017025887.1:0-212 GCF_001483705.2 Eufriesea mexicana | reverse complement strand
GACCATAATAATCATCGTTGCCAATTAAGGCGTGTCACGGAGGAAGAATCACCGAGTACATTTCGATGTTTCAAGTAAATTCTCTAATTCCAAATTCTCAAATTCACCGAATTTTCAATTGCATAATAATACACATTAGTAAGCTTTTCAATATAAATTCGTCGAATTTGAAAAATTGGAAATATTCAAATTTTGTTTCACTAAAATCGCGT
>NW_017025886.1:0-212 GCF_001483705.2 Eufriesea mexicana | reverse complement strand
CAAAAACATTCATTCGGGTGGAATAATTTTCCGCAAAATGTTCGACGCAGTGGTCAGAGAAATGAATAAAATTGAGAGGTTGCAGTGTTTCGAGTGCATTGGCAATTAGGTACAATCACCTGTTAAAATGAGTT
Source organism: Eufriesea mexicana (assembly GCF_001483705.2). NCBI lineage: Eukaryota > Metazoa > Arthropoda > Insecta > Hymenoptera > Apidae > Eufriesea > Eufriesea mexicana. The sequence goes on along the minus strand of NW_017025886.1, from coordinate 78 downwards.
CAATAATATGTTAACTTATAACAATTCAAATGTTTCAATTTTGATTTCGTCAATAGAGTATTCCAATTTTAAATATCA
>NW_017025885.1:0-212 GCF_001483705.2 Eufriesea mexicana | reverse complement strand
AGGACGTCTCCCAGCAGGCGGTTATAGCTGACATGCGGGAGAACGATGCCTCCCAGCAGGCGGAGATCGCCTCCTTACGCGCGGAGCTGGATCAGGAGCGGAGGCGGGTAATCGTCGACCCCGCGTCCGCGCGAAATGTGCCTTGCATTCGCGGGCGCCGGAGCAGCGGCACCGGCGCCCGACTTCGGTATGGAGGCTGCCTTCGCGGCACT
>NW_017025884.1:0-212 GCF_001483705.2 Eufriesea mexicana | reverse complement strand
GCAGTGACATAGAATCTGGGCGGAAAATTGAGTTTTATTGACATTTTCGGCTAATATCGTGGTCAGCCATCTTCCTTGCATAAATATGGAGCAAAGATTCTATTGGCGCGCTATAGCCCTTGCAATGCTATAGAAAGTGGCTGGAATATTCAATTTTATTGACATTTTCGAATAATATCGTCGGGACCTATCTTTCTTGCATAAATACGGAG
>NW_017025883.1:0-212 GCF_001483705.2 Eufriesea mexicana | reverse complement strand
TGCCCTATCCTAATCTAACCAAACATAACATAACCAAAAGCAACATAACTCAAACATATGTGCCTAGACCTATGTTCCTGACATCCCCAGAGCCAAGCAGGATATACTAGAGTAGAGCAGAACGCAGAAATCCACCGATTAGCAGTGTACAGCACAAAATTCAAAGCCATCCTGTATAAGCTTAACCTAGCCTAACCTACCCGGACGTATCA
>NW_017025882.1:0-212 GCF_001483705.2 Eufriesea mexicana | reverse complement strand
AATCTACCCAAGCCTAACCCATACCAATAGGACATAGACAAACAAAGCATGACTAAACCTAACGTGCCGACGCCGCTATTGTTGCCCTCCACAGAGCCAAGCAGGACATACTAGAGCACAGTGGATCGCATAAATGCACCGAATAGCACTGCGCAGCACTGAAGTTCCAGCTAACCTGGCCAAACATAGCCGCGCCCGGCATAACCGAACGT
>NW_017025881.1:0-212 GCF_001483705.2 Eufriesea mexicana | reverse complement strand
ATCACCGTAGTGAGCTAACTTTCTTGCATATTCAAGGAGCAAAGATGCAATTCACGTGCGATAGCCGTTGCAATGCTATAGAATCTGACTGGAAAGATCAATTTTATTGACATTTTCGACTAATATTGTGGTGAGTTGTCTTGCTTCCGTAAATAAGGAGCAAAGATGCGGTTGGCGTGCTATAGCCATTGCAGTGATACTGAATGTGGATA
>NW_017025880.1:0-212 GCF_001483705.2 Eufriesea mexicana | reverse complement strand
TATGGTATCTCCTACTTATTTGCTATACACAGCTGTTCGGGCGATTTCAGCGTTCTACATCGCTCTGCTATTCTCTGCTTAGCTCTCGTGGGGCCAGCAATAGCTTTCGTGGCACGTCAGGCTGGGTTAAGTTACGTCTGATTATGCTGCGATTGGTTAGGTTAGGATAGGGTAACGTTGTCTTTTGTGCTACACACTTCTTTTCGGTGCAT
>NW_017025879.1:0-212 GCF_001483705.2 Eufriesea mexicana | reverse complement strand
CGTTCGGTTATGTTAAGATTGTATTTATTAGGATAGGGTAGCTTTGTCTTTTGTACTGCACACAGCTTTCGGGGGACTTCTGCGCTCTATTCTGCTCTAGTATTTTCTGCTTTGCTCTGGGAGGACAACAATACTGGACTCGGCACGTAATGTATATATGGGCTGCGATTGGTGTGGTTAGGTTAGGTAAGGTATGGCATAGATATATTTGA
>NW_017025878.1:0-212 GCF_001483705.2 Eufriesea mexicana | reverse complement strand
TTGAAAAGCAAGGAGTTGCGAACGGCGGTGTCGGGTGTTTGGCGCAGAAAGAACAAATGATAGTGATGTACCGCGTGCAAGAAGGTTGAGTTGCACGCGGTGGTGTATAGGAGTTGGTAATGCTGCTACTTCCAACAATTATTGCCGTCGCAACAATCGGCAAATACTTTTGTCGGAATGTCTGTAGAATGATTGAGAGAGAAAGCGTGTGT
>NW_017025877.1:0-212 GCF_001483705.2 Eufriesea mexicana | reverse complement strand
AATGCCAGCAGTAGTGGTCTGGGCACGTTACGATGAGTAATGTTACGTTTGGTGATGTTACGGTTGGATAGGTTAGGAGGGGATAACTCCGTCTTTAGTGCTGTAGTCTGCTAATAGGTGGAATCCTGCGCCATACTGGGCTCTAATGTTTTCAGCTTGGTTCTGGGATGTCCAACAATGGTTGTCTCAGCACGTTATGTTGTGTCAGGCTA
>NW_017025876.1:0-212 GCF_001483705.2 Eufriesea mexicana | reverse complement strand
AAAGCATCTTTCCTCCTTACTTACGCAAGGAAGTTAGATCACCACGATATCAGTCGAAAATGTCAATCAAATTGAACTATCCAGCCAGATTCCAAAGCATTGCGACGGCTACAGCACGCCAATTGAATCCATCCTCTTTGTTTATGAATGAAAGGTAGCTCACCACGATATTAGTCGAACATGGCAACAAAATTGGACTTTCCAGACATATT
>NW_017025875.1:0-212 GCF_001483705.2 Eufriesea mexicana | reverse complement strand
CACGCCAACAGAATCTTTCCTCCCCATTTATGCGAGAGACTTATCTCACCACGATATTAGTCGTACATGTCAATAAAATTGAATTTCCCATCCAGATTTTATAGCATTGCAATGGAAATAGCACGCCAATAGAATCTTTCCTCCTTATCTATGTATGGACGTTAGCTCACCACGATATTAGTCTAAGATGTCAATAACATTGTATTTTCCAG
>NW_017025874.1:0-212 GCF_001483705.2 Eufriesea mexicana | reverse complement strand
AGTAGAATCTGGTTGGAATGTTCTATTTTATTGAAATTTTCGACTAATGTGGTGAGCTCACATCCATGGATAAACAAGGAGGATAGATTATATTGGCAAGCTGTAGCCATTGCAATGCTGCAGAATCGGGTTGGAAAGTTCAATTATAATGTCATTTTCGATTAATATCGTGGTGAGCCAACTTCCTTGCATAAGTAAGGAGGGAAAATACT
>NW_017025873.1:0-212 GCF_001483705.2 Eufriesea mexicana | reverse complement strand
TCAAGGCTATAACTGCCTAACCCAACCTAACTAACCCAGAGTAAACGCAACCTAACTCAAACTGACGTGCGGCAAACACTACTTCTGGCCTCCTCAGAGCCGAGCAGAGAATAGTTGCACACTGTAGAGGGCAGAAATATAACGAATCCCAGTGTACAGCACTGATGTCAAAGCCATCCATACCTATCCTAGCCTAACCTACCACAACGAAA
>NW_017025872.1:0-212 GCF_001483705.2 Eufriesea mexicana | reverse complement strand
CATGGAATAATAATACATTGAATAGTGATGTTAAATAATAATAAGTGGTATTCTGACTAACAATATTAAGTAGTAGTACTCCGTGTAGTAATACTGAATACTTGTATTTTGAGTGGTAGTACTGAATAGTAGCATTCCTGGTAATAACGCTAAATAGCAATACTCTATGTAGGAATATGGAATAATAATACATTGAATAGTAATGTTGAATT
>NW_017025871.1:0-212 GCF_001483705.2 Eufriesea mexicana | reverse complement strand
GCTCGCCGAATAATGGTGTACAGCACGGAGCTGACTTGACGAAACCTATTCCAACGTAGCCAAGCAGAGCATAACGCGCTGCAGCCGATATTTCTGGCCTGCCCTGGGCCAAGCATAATATAGTAGAGCTCAGACGTGCGCAGTAACCTTCCGAATAACAGTGTATAGCACGAAAGTCAAGGATAACCTGACCGAGGTTGAAACAACCTAAC
>NW_017025870.1:0-212 GCF_001483705.2 Eufriesea mexicana | reverse complement strand
CTTCTGCACTTCAGTGTGCTCTAGTATGTTCTGCTTACCTCTGGGGTGACCAGCAATAGCGGTATCGCACGTTGACTTGTGCTAAGCTACGTTCGGTCCAGTTACGTTTGGTGAGGTAAGGATTGGATATTCTAGGATTTTGTGCTCTGCACCGCTATCCGCGGGTTTCTGCGCTCTACTGCGTTCTAATATTTTCTGCTTGGCTCTGCGGG
>NW_017025869.1:0-212 GCF_001483705.2 Eufriesea mexicana | reverse complement strand
ATACGCGTATCCAAAGTACATAAACGATAGATAGATATGGTCCTTATACCACCGTAGAATGATCGCGCGAAGCGTTGAGAAACCGGGAGGTAGAAATCGGTATGGATGGACGAACAAAATCGGACGAGTATGAATTTTGAACTATATTGCTTTCCATCCTCGATGCTCGCTGCTTTAACCACTTGCGCCGGCAAGAAATTCACAAACGCCTA
>NW_017025868.1:0-212 GCF_001483705.2 Eufriesea mexicana | reverse complement strand
CATTGCAATGCTATAGAATCTGGCTCGAAAACACTACTTCATTGATATTTTCGACGAATATCGCGGTGTGCTAACTCTCTTGCATAAATAAGGAGGAAAGATTCTATTGGCGTGCTGCAGCGATTGCAATGCTATAGAATCTGTCTGGGAAATTAAATTTTTTTGATATTTTCTTCTAATATCGTGGCGAGCTAACTTTCTTGCGTAAATAT
>NW_017025867.1:0-212 GCF_001483705.2 Eufriesea mexicana | reverse complement strand
GGTGGATGGATGTACGGTTCGATGGATGCATGTATGTATGGCTGTATGGATCGATGGATAAATAGATGGGTGGTCGTATGGATGTATGGGTGTATGGAAGGATAGAATTACGGATGGATGTATGTATGGATGGATGGCAGTATGGCTGCATGGATGTATGCATGGATGTATGTATGGATGCTTGTATGGATGTATGTATGTATGTATGTATG
>NW_017025866.1:0-212 GCF_001483705.2 Eufriesea mexicana | reverse complement strand
AGTCGAAAATGACAATAAAGTTGAACTTTCCAGCCCGATTCTGCAGCATTGCAATGGCTATAGGACGTCAAAAGGATCTTTCCTTCTTACTTATGCAAGGAAGTTGGCTCATGACGATATTAGTACAAAATGTCAATAAAATTGAATTCTCCGGCAAGATTCTATAGCATTGCAATGTTTATAGCTTGCCAATACAATCTTTCCTCCTTGTT
>NW_017025865.1:0-212 GCF_001483705.2 Eufriesea mexicana | reverse complement strand
AGGTTGAGTTCCGTTATTTTACGTTTGGCTAGATTAAGATAGGTTAGCTTCGGCTTTTGTGCTGTACACTGCAATTCGGTTGATTCCTGCGCTCCACATTGCTATACTATACTCTGTTCGTCTCAGGGTAGGCTAGCAGTTGTGGTCTCAGAACGTTAAGTTTTGCTGGGCTACATTTGGTTAGGTTAAGCTTGTTTGTGTTAGGTATGGAT
>NW_017025864.1:0-212 GCF_001483705.2 Eufriesea mexicana | reverse complement strand
AATAGTGGTCTCGGCCCGTCAGTTTGAGTTAGGCTACGTTTGGTTTCGTTATGATAGTTGGTGACAGGTATGGATAGATTCGACTTTCGTGGTATACGCTGACGCTCGGTGGATTTCTACTCTCAGCTGTGTTGCATTATGTTCTCCTTGCTCTGGGGAACCAAGCAATAGCGATCTCGGCATGATAGGTTGTAATATGATACGTTTGGCTG
>NW_017025863.1:0-212 GCF_001483705.2 Eufriesea mexicana | reverse complement strand
CATTGCTCTACTAAACTCAGCTCGACTCTCGGGAGGGCAGCAATAGTGATCGAGGCACGTTAGTTTGGGCTAGACTATGTTTGGCCAGGTTAGGTTACGATGTGTTAGGTTTTTATAGCTTCGACTTTTCTGCTACGCAATGCCATTCCATGTGCTTCTGCGATTTTCAGTGCGCGATCTCACACTGCTTGCATCTGTGGACGCCGGGAATA
>NW_017025862.1:0-212 GCF_001483705.2 Eufriesea mexicana | reverse complement strand
TAGGATGACTTTGACTTTTCTGGTATACACGGCTACCCGGCGTATTTCTGCGCACAACTGTGACCTGGTACTCTTCGCTTGGCTATGTGGAGCTCAGCAATAGCTTTGTAGGCACGTTAGGCAGAGTTATGTTGCGTAAGGTTATGTTTCGTTTGGTTGGTTAGGAGAGAATATCATTGACTTTTGTGCTATACACTGCTCTTCGGTGGGTT
>NW_017025861.1:0-212 GCF_001483705.2 Eufriesea mexicana | reverse complement strand
TCTACCCTGCTTAATTAGGCAAGAAGGGCAGCTCACCACGATAATAGTCGAAAATGTGAATAACATTGAACTTTCCAGGAAGATTCTATTGCATTGCAATGCCTATATCACGCCAATAGTATCTATCCCACTTATATATGCGAGAAAGATATCTCACCACCGTATTAGCCGAAAATGTCAATAAAATTGAATTGTCCAACCACAATCTTTAT
>NW_017025860.1:0-211 GCF_001483705.2 Eufriesea mexicana | reverse complement strand
TGCCATTGCAATGCTATAGAATCTGGATGGAAAATTCAATTTCATTGACATTTCCGACTAATACCGTGGTGAGCTAACTTTCTTGCATAAACAAGGAGGAACGGTTATATTGGCAAGCTATGAGCATTGCAATGCTGTAGAATCTGGTTGGAAAGTGCAATTTTAATGTCATTTTCGACTAATATCGTGGTGAGCTATCTTCCTTGAATAA
>NW_017025859.1:0-212 GCF_001483705.2 Eufriesea mexicana | reverse complement strand
TCTATGGCATTGCAAAGCCTATAGCACGCCAATAGAACCTTTCCTCCTTATTTATGCGAGAAAGTTAGCTCTCCACGATATTAGACAGAAATGTAAATAAAATTGAAATTTCCAGCCAGATTCTAATGCATTGCAATGGCTATAGCACAAAAGAAATATCTTTCCTCCTTACTTAGGGAAGGAAGTTAGCTCACCAAGATCTTTGTAGAAAA
>NW_017025858.1:0-212 GCF_001483705.2 Eufriesea mexicana | reverse complement strand
AAGTGAGGTCATGTTACGCCCGGTTATGCCAGGTCAAGCTTGGTTAGGTTAGGTTAGATCAGGCTGGGTTAGGTTAAGTTCGGTCTTGCCATGTCATGTCAGTTTATGTGAAGTTAGGTTAGGTTCGGTTAGGTTCGGATGGGGTAGATTAGGTTGGGTTAGGTAGGGTTCGGTTACGATTGGTTGGGTTATGTTATGTCGTGTTAGGTTAG
>NW_017025857.1:0-211 GCF_001483705.2 Eufriesea mexicana | reverse complement strand
ACCAATATCGTGTAGATCCATCTTTCTTGCATAAAAAAGGAGGAAAGAGTATATTGGCGTGCTTTAGTCATTGCAATGCTCTGGAATCTGGTTGGAAAATTCAATTTTGCTGACATTTTCGACTAATATCGTGGTGAGCTACCCTTCCTGCATAAATAAGGAGGAAAGATACTTTTGGAGTGCTATAGCCATAGCAATGCTGCAGAATCTG
>NW_017025856.1:0-212 GCF_001483705.2 Eufriesea mexicana | reverse complement strand
TATTTAAGAGAATGGACAATGGCCACTGAATAGCCATTGATCTAGCCAACGATGATATATAAACAAACGAACGACGAAGCATTCGAATATTATACAAAATACTCGAATGCACAAACAATGAAAATTAAAATAAAGGAAATAGAATCTGCAAGAAGAAAGATAATTAAAACCTGAAACAAAAAATAATTAGTACCTGAAAGAAAGAATTATTG
>NW_017025855.1:0-212 GCF_001483705.2 Eufriesea mexicana | reverse complement strand
ACGAGACGTAATCTAACCTAACATATCGCAGCATGACCCAACATGAAGTGCCGCCACCACAGCCCCAGGCCTCCCCAGAGCAATGCAGAATGTAGTAGAGCACAGTAGATTACAGGAATCGGCCGAAAGGAATTGTGAAGCACAAAGGACAGAGTGGCGTGTCGTAACATAGCCAAGCGTGGCACATCCAAACCTTGCCTAGCTGAAACTGA
>NW_017025854.1:0-212 GCF_001483705.2 Eufriesea mexicana | reverse complement strand
AACCAGTAGAGCACAGAAATCCGCGGATTGCAGTGTATAGCACGAAAGTCTAAGCTATCCTCTCCTAACCTCCCATACGTAACGTAACCGAGGGTAGCATAGCTCAACTAACGTGTCGAGACCGCCACTGCTGCCCTCCCCCCCCACTATGACAAGCAGAACATGCTGGAGCACCGCAGAGCGCAGAAATCCACCGCATTGCAGTGTATAGC
>NW_017025853.1:0-212 GCF_001483705.2 Eufriesea mexicana | reverse complement strand
CTCAATTTTATTGACATTTTCGAATAATATGGTGGTGAGCTCTCTTTCTTGCATAAATAAGGATGAAAGACTCTATTGGCGTGCTATAGCTATTGCAATGATACTGAATGTTGTTGGAGAATTAAAATTTATTGACATTTTTGTCTAACATCGTGGTGAGCTATCTTTCTTGCATAAATAGGGAGGGAAGGTTATATGGGCGTGCTATATCC
>NW_017025852.1:0-212 GCF_001483705.2 Eufriesea mexicana | reverse complement strand
GACCCGCACGCCGGATCCTTCCAAGACTTCGCTCATTCGCCAGGCGAGAGCGGTGGCTGGCTTCGCGCCCTCGGGTCCACCGATCACCGGCAGGAGACCGCGGGAAGCGGCCCGACGAGGGCGCTAGTCCTCGATCCCGAGGTCGGCGAGATTTATTTTTCCCCTTGCAGCGGAGATGGCCTCCGCGCAAGAGAGACTCCACCCCTCGGGTA
>NW_017025851.1:0-212 GCF_001483705.2 Eufriesea mexicana | reverse complement strand
AGCCATCCACACAGTACTATGGCCATTGCACTAATGAATTCGTTGATCATTACCATTCCGTTGCTTTTCCAGCAATTTCAACAAATAGATCAATTTTCAATGGAGATACTAGAATTAAGAATTAAGCACAGAGTACTGCCATGAGCGCAATACCGTAGCCATTGGATTAATCAATTCAGTTATCAATAATATCCCACAGTATTTCAAGAATT
>NW_017025850.1:0-212 GCF_001483705.2 Eufriesea mexicana | reverse complement strand
AATAAAATTGAATTTTCCGACCAGATTCTACAGCATCGCAATGGCTACAGCACGCCAAAAGGACCTTTCCTCCATACTTATGCAAGGAAGATAGCTCACCAAGATATTAGTCGAAAATATCAAAGAAATTGAACTCTCCATCCCGATTCTGCAGCATTGCAATTGTTATAGCAGGCCAAGAGTATTTTCCCACCTTACTTATACAAGGCAGT
>NW_017025849.1:0-212 GCF_001483705.2 Eufriesea mexicana | reverse complement strand
CGCATCGCAAAATGATTAAAATGATATCTTCGGCAGCCAGACACAGAATGAGAGAAAACATAGCAATCGTTGTTGTAATAGATCATGGACTACCGATTGTCGATCGAGTTTCGAAACATTTAACCCTTTGCACTCGAGAGGCGCCCTTTAGTCACCATTTAATAAAATTTCGAAGCTCGATATTAATTAATATATCAAATTTAAGATAATAT
>NW_017025848.1:0-212 GCF_001483705.2 Eufriesea mexicana | reverse complement strand
AACTCTGGCCAAAATTTGTTTGTTAAACTCAATTATACTTATTCTTTCATTATTTTCTACTCTGTAATAAACAAAGGTTTAAATTATTATGGTTTTCGTTTCTACTTCATATGAAACTTATTTGACAACCTAGTTCGTGCCTATATTGCAAATATATTGTTAATATAGCACTTTATATTTAAAAAGTTATAGCAATATTAAATAATTTCGTA
>NW_017025847.1:0-212 GCF_001483705.2 Eufriesea mexicana | reverse complement strand
TTAGGATGAGATTGGTTACGTTTGGTTAGGTATGGTTTGGTTGGACTTGGTTAGGACAGCTTTTACTTTTGAGCTATACACGGCCATTCGGTCTATATCTGTGCACTGCACTGCTCTGCTAGCATCTGCTTGAATGTGGGGAGTCTAGTAGCAGCGGTCGTTTCACGTTTTGTTGGGGTAGGTTATATTTGGTTAGGTTTGGTTAGGTTAAG
>NW_017025846.1:0-212 GCF_001483705.2 Eufriesea mexicana | reverse complement strand
CGTTCAACGACCACTTTTGTTGGCCTCCCCAGAGATGAGCGGAGTATAGAAGATCAATGTAGAACGAAGAAATCCACCGAATACCAGTGTATAGCCCAAAAGTCAGACTTATCCTATCGTAGCCCAACAAAACGTACCCTAACCAAAAATAATCTAATCGAACCTAACGCGGCGCGACCAGTATTGCTAACAGCTACTGATACAGGCAGAGT
>NW_017025845.1:0-211 GCF_001483705.2 Eufriesea mexicana | reverse complement strand
TCAGCCCAAAGGCATGTACAGCCATCTACTTGCCAGAGAAAAGGTCTATTCAAAATCTATAACAGGTTATAGCTTGGTGAATAGTTCGCCTAACGCCTTCAGTACAATGGCAGGTAAAGCCATCAAATTGCCAGAGTATATGTCTATAGAAGATCTATAGTCTGTTATAGCTCAGAGAATAGATCGCCTAACGCCTTCAATCTAATGTCAA
>NW_017025844.1:0-211 GCF_001483705.2 Eufriesea mexicana | reverse complement strand
CATTGCAATGATATAGAATGTGCCTGGCAGATTCAATTTTACTTACATTTTCGACTAATATCGAGGTTAGCTATCTTTCTTGCGTAAATAACACGGAAAATTCTATTGGCGTGCTATTGCCATTGCAATGCCAAAGAATCTGGCTGGAAAAAATCAATTTCATTGACATTTACGACTAATATGGTGGTGAGCTAACTTTCTTCCATTAATC
>NW_017025843.1:0-212 GCF_001483705.2 Eufriesea mexicana | reverse complement strand
AGTGCAGCAATAGTGGTCGCCCCACGTTAGGTTGAGTTATGTTACGTTTGGTTAGGTCAGGCACGGTTGGGCTTGGTTGGAGCAGATTCGTCTTTTGCGCTGAACTCTCATATCTGGAAGATTTCAGCGCTCCAGGTTGCTCCACTGTGCTGTGCTTAGCTCTCGGGTGGCCATCGATAGTACTTGTGGAACATCAGTTTGCGTTGCGTTAC
>NW_017025842.1:0-212 GCF_001483705.2 Eufriesea mexicana | reverse complement strand
TATGGCTAGAAACATTTGCTAATGTCCCTACGGTTCACAGTACGACCATCAACAGAGGGCTGCGGCAGGTGGATGGACTTGTACAGTGGTGATTTATAATCCTTTGCGAATCTAGAGTGTCATAAGACAGATCCATTAACGCTCAAGGCATTTACAACAGACAGAACTGCACTAAGTACCTGAATCGTCACAGTACTGCAGTCGATCGGTTA
>NW_017025841.1:0-212 GCF_001483705.2 Eufriesea mexicana | reverse complement strand
GTTACATACCCAAACGTCGCCTAACTCCACATAACACTGCGAGACCGCTATTGCTGGCCCCGACAGCGGCAAGCAGAATGTACTAGGACATATTAGATGGAGGAGATCCACCACATTGCAGTAAATGGCTCAAGAGCCGCATAAACCCAAACCGAACCTGACCTAATCTAACCCAGCCAAACACGGAATAACCCATCACGACGTGCCGCGAC
>NW_017025840.1:0-212 GCF_001483705.2 Eufriesea mexicana | reverse complement strand
GTTACGCTATCCTTGGTCAGGTTTGGATAGGGTAGCTATGACTTTTGTGCTATCCACTGCTATGCCGACGATTTCTGCGCTCCCTGCGCTCTAGCATGTCCAACTTGGCTCTGGGAAGGGCAAAAATAGCGGTCTCTGCACGATAGGATGAGTCGCGTTACGTTTGGTTATGTTACCGCTGGTTAGGTTAGGAGAGTATGGCTTTGACTTTA
>NW_017025839.1:0-212 GCF_001483705.2 Eufriesea mexicana | reverse complement strand
CCAACGTAACTGTACGTAACCAGACTCAATATAACATGCGGCGACCAGCATTGCTGGCCTTCCCATAGACAGGCTGAAAATACTTGAGCACTGTAAGGCGCAGAAATCCACGTAATAGCAGACTATTGCACTAAGGTCAAAGCTATGCTCTCCTAACCGAACCAATCGTAACATAACCAAACGTAAGCTAACTCAGCCAAACGCACCGCGAC
>NW_017025838.1:0-211 GCF_001483705.2 Eufriesea mexicana | reverse complement strand
CTATTAAAGCACTGTAGGGAGCTTAAATCCACCTAACAGCAGTCTATAGCACTACATTCAAATGTATCCTCTCTTAACCTAACCAACCGTAACATGATCGAACGTAACCTAACTAAACCTAACGTGGCGGGACCGCTACTGCTGCCCACCTCAGAGCAAAGCAGAGCATATTAGAGCACAGTAGAGCGCAGAAAACGTCGGTATAGCAGTG
>NW_017025837.1:0-211 GCF_001483705.2 Eufriesea mexicana | reverse complement strand
CGGATGGGTGTATGAGTGGATGGATGTGCGGATGGATGGTTGTGTCGGAAGATGCATGTATGGATGAATGAATGGATGGATGTATATATGTATGGATGTATGGATGGATGTATGTATAGATTAATGGTTGGAAGGATGGATGGATGTATGGATGGATTGAGGTACGGATTGACGGCTGTACGGATGTATTGATGAATGGATGTATATATGT
>NW_017025836.1:0-211 GCF_001483705.2 Eufriesea mexicana | reverse complement strand
TTTCGACTAATATCGTGGTGAGCTCATATCCTTGCATAAATAAGGAGGAAAGGTTCTATTGGCCAGCCATGGCCATTGCAATTCGATAGTCCCTGGATGGAAAATTCAATTTTATTGACATTATCGACCAATATTGTGGTGAGCTGATATCGTTGCATAAATAAGGAGGAAAGATTCTATTGGCACGCTATAGCCATTGCAGTGCTATGGA
>NW_017025835.1:0-212 GCF_001483705.2 Eufriesea mexicana | reverse complement strand
GCATCCACTCGTCCATACATACATCAAAACATACACCCATTCATACATCGACACACACATCCATACGTACATCCACATACCCATTCATCGGCACATCCATGTACACATACATACATACATCCATAAATACATCCACCCAAACATCCACGCACCCATACATACTCCCATCCACACATTCATCCCTTCATACATCCATACATTCATAAGTACAC
>NW_017025834.1:0-212 GCF_001483705.2 Eufriesea mexicana | reverse complement strand
TTCGGCGAGGCCAACAGTAGTGGCCTCGGCACCATAGGTTGAGCTTCGTTACGTTCAGTTTGGTTAGGTTTTGTCAAGCTCGATAAGGTTATCTTCGACTTTCGTGCTATACATTGCTATTCGGCGGATTCCTGCGCTCGGCTGTTCTATACTATATTCCGCTTGGCACTGCGGAGGACAGCAACAGGGGTCGCGGCGCGTTATGTTCTGTT
>NW_017025833.1:0-211 GCF_001483705.2 Eufriesea mexicana | reverse complement strand
TTCGCACGTCTAATTTCTTCGATTCTTTCATTAGGACTGACTCATCATTTGCTCATTATACCACCGTGCTGTCACCGGTATTTGCCCGATAGTTTTCGCATGACACCAACACGGTACCACCGGGCGGCATAGCGTTAAAAGACACGACTCGACGATTTCAATTACGATCATGGGAATTTCAAAATTCGAATATCCGAATAACCCATTTTCG
>NW_017025832.1:0-211 GCF_001483705.2 Eufriesea mexicana | reverse complement strand
GCTCAGCATTTCGAAGTGTGGGAAATGCAGACCCACTGGCTCTCGAGATATTAACAATTAACATCACTGCTCTGAGTAAGGCCATCATCTCAGTAATGTAGCCGTTGAATAGTATTCTTCACGGGTAATGCAGGTTCCAAAGCAATTGTAGAATAATCTATGTATATTACGGATATGGCTTGCTATATTTAATACTGATAGTACGGTACAT
>NW_017025831.1:0-211 GCF_001483705.2 Eufriesea mexicana | reverse complement strand
AGCAGTAGTAGTAGAGTCAGTACTAGTAGAAATAGTAATTAGTAATGGTAGAGACAGCAGTAGTAAAGATAGCAAGTAGTAGTAGTAGTAATAGTAGAGACAGTAGTAGTAGTATTAATAGTAGTAGAGATAGTAGCATAGTAATAGAGACAGTAGTAAGCAGTGGTAATGGTAGTAGAGATAGTAATATAGTAATAGGAACAGTAGTAAA
>NW_017025830.1:0-211 GCF_001483705.2 Eufriesea mexicana | reverse complement strand
GGTAACCGTGGTGTGATTAAGGCATAAGGTGTCATCGCCTGTGACAGTACCTTATGCCCCAATCACGCCACGCTCACCATTCTTCCCTTCTTTCTTCTCTCTTTATTTCATTTCTGTTTTTAAAATAAAATGCTGTGGAAATGGTAAGCGTGGTGTGATTAAGGCATAAGGTGTCATTGCCTGTGACAGTACCTCATGCCCCAATCACGCC
>NW_017025829.1:0-211 GCF_001483705.2 Eufriesea mexicana | reverse complement strand
TAGCACAGTAGATAACAGAAATCCACCACATAAGAGGGTACAGTATGAAAGTCAACGCTATCCTATCCAAACATGACCCAGGCTAACCAGAAGCCGAACGTAACCTAACACATACTAACGTGCCACGATCACAACTCCTCACCTCCCTAGAGTCGAGCGGAGTATAGTAGAGCAATATAGAGCGCGGAAATGCACCGCATATTAATGTATA
>NW_017025828.1:0-211 GCF_001483705.2 Eufriesea mexicana | reverse complement strand
AGACACTTTCCTCCACATTTATGCAAGAAAGTTAGCTCACCACTGTATTAGTCGAAAGTGAATATAAAATTGAGATTTCCAGACGGATTCTATAGCCCTGCAATGGCTACAGCACGCCAAAAGCACCCTTCCTCCTTATCTAAGCAAGAAAGGTAGCTCACCACTTAATAAGTCGAATATGTCAATAAAATTGAGTTTTCCAGCCATATCC
>NW_017025827.1:0-211 GCF_001483705.2 Eufriesea mexicana | reverse complement strand
TGTCCACTAAGGTACCTTCCGGACTCGTCTAGGTACCTCTCGCACTACGTGATGCTGCGGTTGTGGGAGACGTAGCACCCCACGTCGACTACGACGTTCCTGGAGACCGCCAGGAGTCCCTCACCGCTGCGAAGCAGCGTTGGTGCTTGTATCCGCAGTAGTCCCCTGGCGAAGATTGCCAGGGAGCCGTCCCGATCCCCGAACCACCCGT
>NW_017025826.1:0-211 GCF_001483705.2 Eufriesea mexicana | reverse complement strand
TCATATCCTCGTGACCTAACTTTCTTGCATATATAAGAAGGAAAGATTCTATTGTCGTGCTATCTCCATTGCAATGCAATAGAATCTGGCTGGAAAATACAATTTTATTCACATTATCGACTACTATTGTGGTGACCTAACCTTCTTCCATATATAAGGAGGAAAGATTCTACTGGCGTACTATGGTCATTGCAATTCTATAGAATCTGGC
>NW_017025825.1:0-211 GCF_001483705.2 Eufriesea mexicana | reverse complement strand
AGGCAGAAATAGTGCTCTAGGCACGTTAGGTTGTGTTAGGTTACGTTCGGTTACGTTATGCTTGGTTAGGATAGGCTAGTATAACTATGACTTTTGTGCTACACAGTGCAATGCGGCGGATTTCTGCGCTCTACAGTGTTCTAACATCTTCTGCTTGGCTCTGTGGAGGCCAGCAATATTGGTCTCGACACCTCAGGCTGAGTCATGTTAC
>NW_017025824.1:0-211 GCF_001483705.2 Eufriesea mexicana | reverse complement strand
AAGGAAGAAATATCCTATTGGCGTGCTATAGCCATTGCAATGCTATAGAGTCTGTCTGAAGAGACCAAATTTATTGACGTTTTCGACTAATATCGTAGTGGGCAAACTTTCGTGAAGAAATTAGGAGGAAAGGTACTAGTGGCGTGCAGTAGCCATTGCAATGCTTTAGAATCTGGATGGAAAATACATTTTTATTGACATTTTCGACTAA
>NW_017025823.1:0-211 GCF_001483705.2 Eufriesea mexicana | reverse complement strand
AATGTCAATAAAATTGAATTTTCCAGACAGGTTCTATAGCATTGCAACGGCTATACCATGACATTAGAATCTTTCCCCCTTGTTTATGCAACAAAATTAGCTCGCCACGATATTAGTCGAAAATGTCAACAAAATTGAATTCTCCATTCAGATTCTTTAGCATTGCAATGGCTACAGCATGCCAATAGAATCTTTCCTCCTCATTTATGCA
>NW_017025822.1:0-211 GCF_001483705.2 Eufriesea mexicana | reverse complement strand
TATTTCTGCCCTTGCCACAGCCAAGCTGAAAATATTAGAGCAATGCAGGGCGCATAAATCCGCTAACTAGCAGACTATAGGACTAAAGACCTAGCTTTCCTCGCCTTACCTAATGTATCGTAACGTAACCAATAGCATCATAACTTACACTATCGTGCCGCGGCCACACCTACTGATCTCCACGGAGACAAGCAGGTCAAACTAGAGAGCA
>NW_017025821.1:0-211 GCF_001483705.2 Eufriesea mexicana | reverse complement strand
TTTTGCATATTTTCGCATCGACTGCGACTTCGATCCCCGCTGATACGAAATTGCTCGCAGACATCCGAACCGCGAGCTTTCTCTTACATCCGCGTGATATTAAACGCGACAACCTGCTTTGGAAACGTCGTCATCGTCTCGCTCGCGAAGATCGATCCTGCTTCGGATAGATCGCGGTGTGCCTGGGCTGTTACACGTCTGAGGAAATCGC
>NW_017025820.1:0-211 GCF_001483705.2 Eufriesea mexicana | reverse complement strand
TACGTCCATAGATATATCCATACATACATCCGTACATAATCCATACATACATCCGTTCTTCCGGCCATCCACCCATCCATTCATCCACCCACACATCCATTCACCCATGCATCCGTACATTCATACATTCGTACATCCATACATGCAAACATACATACATACATAACTCAAATACATCCATCCATCCATCCACTCATAAATCCGTCCATTC
>NW_017025819.1:0-211 GCF_001483705.2 Eufriesea mexicana | reverse complement strand
TCTGGACCTACAAGGGCATAGTAGAGCGCAGAATTCCTCCGAATATCAGTGTATGGCACAAAACCTAAATATATCCACCCCAAACTTGGAAAAACCCACCAAAACCTAACGTAACCTGACCCAACATAAGGTGCTAAGGCCAACATTTCTGGCTTTCCCAGAGACTAGCTGAAAATATAAGAGCACAGTCGGGCTCAGGAATCCACCTAAT
>NW_017025818.1:0-211 GCF_001483705.2 Eufriesea mexicana | reverse complement strand
CCAGGAAAACTCAATCTTATTAACATTTTCGTCTAATATTGCGGCGAGCAACCTTTCAGCGTATATAAGGTAGAAATATTCCATTGGTTTGCTTTAGCCATTGCATTGCAATAGAATCTGCCTGAAAAGTTCAATACTATTGACATTATCGACAAATATTGATGTGAGCAGTCTTTTCTGCGTAAACAACGAGGTGAGGTTCTACTGGCTT